>NC_060161.1:14609409-14621447 GCF_021292245.1 Micropterus dolomieu | reverse complement strand
CTCCCCCCTCCATCTTACCTTCTATCTCACTCCCTGTAGAATACTGCGGCAGCCTTTGAACTGAAATTAACACTTTACCACTACAAAGACATACAGTTGTAACCAGCAATGTCATTTGCATGATAATGGGCAGTTGGAGAAAATGGAGCTGTTGTATAGCGGCAGAAGCTTTTGCTTACATTCATTTATTTATTTATTTATCAGTCCTTTGCCCTTTGAATTAAATTCCTAGCTGTGGTTTATTGTTTGTAAATAACTGCACAGTGTGACCAATTAGATATTTAAGATATTAAATAGGTGTAATAGGTGAGGTGTAAAGTGTTAAAAACAGTATAGTTTTTACTGTGCTGCTGTCCACTTTTAGAGTGGACGAATCAGAAGAAAAGTGAGGATGAGCGCAAAGGAGGCCAGGCTGCCCGGAAGGCATTCAGTGGCTTGGACGGTCAGAGAGAGGAGGGTTTACTCAAGCTCATCCCTGTACAGTAATTTACTTTGCATATGGTGTCTTAGCAGACACGATTCTAAATTTCCAACTGGGAGGCATCAGTGGAGGAATCACTGTCTTCAAAAGACGGCCTGCCAGTCACGCTCCTCCCGTAGCCGGAGATCTGAGCGCGCACTGATAACCCACGACATCTTTCTGGAAAAACGGGGAGTCGATCAGCTTTGATGGAGCACATCCGCCATGACAGGCTACTGAAGAGCTCGCTAATCAACGGGGGGGGGGAGTCATCGCTTAGCGTGACAGAGAAGAAGGGTGGTGGAGTGGGGTATGGATGGATAGATGGATGTATGGTGGAGAAGGTGTGCACTTGTTTGCTGAGGAGCAACCTCACATCCTAGACATGCAGGTGGATGGAAGGGTGTCTAGATGAGAGCGAGACAGGAATGTGTGTTTGCATTGTCTGGGTAAAAAAAGTGCACCCCCTCCAATACCCCCAGCAGCCTGTTACCCCGCCCCATGAAACCTCCGCTTCAGATGGTTGGTGGTAATTAAATATTCATGAGAGGGCATCCAATCTCAGAGCTCGCTGGCCAGTTTTCTCCACATAGGCCAAGAAGTGGAATTAGATACTTACGAGGGAGTCTGCTTTAGGCTGGTGCGTGGGGTCAATTGAATCGGGAGTCCAAAGGTTACAGAACCTGTATGATGTCCTCTTATATCCCTCTGCCTGAAGTGAAGCACTCTTTCTTTCACAGCACATGAAAGAATACTGGTTTGTCCATATCTGTTTCTCATGTAAAGGCAGGTGTTCAAGTCTCAGACCCTTTGACTAGTTTAGAAGTTGGAACAAGCTCTGTATAGTTTTTAGTCCCAATTACTTACATAATTCACTCAAGATCCAAATTATGAAACTTGCCCTGAAAAACCTTGTGTGCATCCTCTTCACTGCACATACAGCCCTGCAAACAGAAAGCTACATCTCCTAGAACAAGCAGGCTTGTTGTGTACACACACACACACACACACACACACACACACACACACACACACACACACACACACACACACACACACACACACACACACAAACACACCTCTATTGAGACGTATGGATGTGGCAACAAAATGCACAACTTTTTGTTCATCTCAAGGACTTGTGAGGGCCCCAGTGAACTGAGAGGCCATATTGATTTTCCCTCTTTTCATGCTGCGACTCTGGGATTACCCATTTTCTCATTCATTTTTAAAGACAACTCGTGAGATTCTTCCTTCCCCTTTTCTCTCTGTTCCCCAACCCCCAACCCACACACACACACACACACATAAACACACACATACTTCCCCACCAGCACAACAGTTGTAACCAGCCCCTTCTCCACAGCGGAGTCCCTCCTTGACCCTGAAAATTGTAATTCAGCCATAGATCACAGCTGCTGAATATTAGGGCTTACAAAAGCAGTTAAATAAAATATGTTGAAATCGTCCAATCCCAGAGGCCACAGCAGAAATTCTAATCAGGTGAGAGAAAGGGGAAGGAGTCAGCAGGGGGATTATGGGTAAAGAGAATCGTCTGGATCTACCAGGCAAGAGTGAAGAGCTGACATAGAGGTGGGATTCAACCGAAATCAGAGCAATCACAACACTCTGCCATGTTCTTCATATGAGCTGTATCATGAGTGTAATTTAAAAAAACATAAAATATTCAATCACCAAAATACGATTCCCCCAGATAGGCTAGCAAAAATACAACCAGAGTTATTTTTTAGACTTGAATTCCTTTGTTTTGATTCATAATATTAAAAATATCCAGGCACAAAATACATGATCCATAAATCTCCATATAACACATTTGTGTGTTTTTTATTACCACAAAGGTGTAAAAATTGTTTTGAATAAAATAATTTCAAGTAACCAATGCTATAGCCTACTGTTATCTATAATTAGTGCAAATACCAGCATTACCTCTAGCTTAAGGTCTTCAAAGTCATAACCTGCAGTGTCAACCAAACTATTTGCTAAATAATTGAGTCTCCGGGTATTAGTGCCCTCATTTAATTCTAAAGAGGGCAACAACACTTTGGCCTATAGGCCTTCCTTTGACCAGCGTAGGAGGGGGTCAGAACTTATTAATTATTCTCTTGGCATACTACAAGTGAAACACAAAGGTTGACCCAACTGAGGACCATTCATGGGACAAAGCTGCTTCATATTATCAAATTGTTTGTTATTTTTTCATAGGCTGAAGGACAGTAATTTCTAGCATAAACCGCTGATGCAAATCCAACGTAAACTGCTCCTAAAATACATGCAAGGCTTAGTTTTAGTTGAAGTGTAAGTGAATGTCATGCTACATTGACTTGATCAGAAAATCATCAACTTGCCTCGCACACAAGCATGGCATGGCTGTTCTGAAAACTTTTCACGCCTTCTTACTTCATTGTTCCCGCCAGTGAGCAGCTTCGACTCAGCCACATGTAAAATGTTCGGACAGTCCAGAGAGGGGTGATTGATCGCGCTTCAATCCCTGAGCGGTTCTCCAGACAAGGAGACGCTCGATTACACTCTGGGATCAAAATGCTGAATTCACACACTCCCTTCCAGAGAGGGAGGAAAAAATGTCCCGAGACCTTCGCCAGGCAAATTCTGCACACCACCCAGCAGTCTGGTTCTCAGGACTTTGTGCTTTGTCTTTGGCAACCAAATAATGCGTTCACCTTCATTCTGTCATGTCTGAGAAACAGAAACAACAGCAAAGCATGCTGGTCTTTGTCATTGTAGCTAAAACAAATGTAAATGAGCGTTGACCTTCCTGCAAACCACAGTTAGGAGTGTTTACTTCCTCATCTGTCAAGGAGAGAGCTGACTACATACCAGTGAAACCTAGTTTGGCAGTTTAAAGTAAACAACTAAACTGAATTGGTGGTATGAAAGATTGACAGTACTACACCATCGCTGACTGTTATTGTGATATGAACACAATGTCTTGAAATGCAAATACAGGCTCTGTACACACATAAATATAAAACGGACATGATTTGACATTATTTGGTAGAAAGCTTCCTGCCATGAGTCAAGAATTTTAATCTAGGCCACTTATGCTGAAAGCAAAATGTATTCACCCATTCAACACCTCAAACTCCACCTTACTTTCTAATGCATTGTGTGAAAGGGGGCCATATGTATTTTTAGTGGCCTCTACATTGCATTACATTTATTAATTTAGCTGACACTTTTATCCAAAGCGGCTTACAATTGCTAATTGTTAAAGGTCGCATGCCTCTAGTGCTTGTGATCATCCGTGTCCTCAAATCAATGAGCGAGCCAAAACAGAGACCGACACAGCAGAGACTGTTTCACACAAAATGCTGGAAACTCAGGTAAACTCCCACTGCAATGTGTCTGTTTGACATTGAAGTAATCCATGCTTGTTGCATTATAATGCAACACTGACTGCATTCGCAGACATGATACGTCCACATTAGTTTGCCTGCCTGCTTTTCAGTAACTTTTTGTGTGTCTTTCATTGGAGGCTCAGCAATGTCAGCATAGTTAAATTAATTGGAAGGTAATGAAAACGCTTAGTGAGCTAGAGTTAGAGCTATTATAAATGAGATTGTTGCCACACTTACAGTTAGACCATACTAAGTACCATTCCTGTACTAAATGGTTCTTCCACTCTGGTGTTGTCCTGCACCATTGTATTGCATTATTGTATATCATGTGGGTCACATAAGATACGCCGACTGAGACCGGCAAAGAAGCTGTGTGCCTGAATATCTGTTAAACAATAACTCTAAATTGAACTGTACGCACCAAACAATGGCTGACCCATACTAATGTAGCTGGCTGCTCCTGCCTTGCCTTACAGTTGGTTTAAAAAACAAATTGTTCCACATTTGCTTTTTACCGTTAAATCATGTCTTGCTGGCTAAAATCAACTTTGACATAATACCAGTACCAGCGTTAGCTTGTGAAGTAATGTGGCTAGCCATACAACTGTATAAGATTTTGCACAGGATAACGTTAGCATCTGGTCAGCATTAGCCGACAAGCTAATTTTATCTAACCTGAGCAAACTACAACACAAAATCACAATATGTTTCACATGCTTTGCAGCAGCAGTTAATTTACCTGTCCAATAGGATGAAAGCCATGTCTGGGTCATTTTTTATATCCAAAACAAAGTGGAGGTCTCACAGATGGCGTTCCAATTTTGACCGTGTTTTTGCCCCAAATCGATCTGATTTTCAGATCGGATTCCAGTTGGTGAGCTGCGGTGTCGTTACTTTGTGTACATTTCCAAAATAGTAGGCTGTTACTATTATTTCTTGCTGCTCTTACTAGTATGTATTGTCAGTTGTAGATCTTGTGCTGTATTGATGCTTTTTGATGCTTTCACTTTTGATAAAAGCATCTGCCAAATGAGTAAATGTAAGACAGCGAGCATGACAAAGAATTAAAAGGTTGGTGTTCAGATTTTTATTTCTTTTATTTACATTTTCCCAGTGGTCAAACTGGATATGACCACTGATGTCATCTTTCAATTTTATAGAAATTAAACAATATTCGGTCAATAGTACAAAGGAAACAGGTACAGGCACTGATAATCAGATGGGTGCCCTGCCTAAAAAATAACAGCAATGCTTGTCTGTCCAAAAAACTCAACTACTGCCCCCTTTTTTCATTTTTATATGGAAATACAGACATTAGGTTGACAGTACTTGCGAGTTTTCAGCGTTACTCATATTAAATCGGAATGTAGAATTATATTTTTTGTGCTAATTTTTGTAAATTTTTAAAGGGACTATATGTAAATTTTTCAATGAAATTAATCAAATTTTCATTGTCTTATTGTCAATGGGCTCAAAACTCACTTAGAAATGAAGCACACGCCTGTTTTCTCCGTTGCTTCCACTGTTCTGTTTTGAATGTGAGGTCTAAGGGTCTGATTCAGCCCTGTGCACGTTCCCGAGCCTTTCTCGTACTACAGCGACAACACGGCAGCTAACGACATGCAGTCCACTAACACCATCAAACAACCGGCTCACAGCAAAACACAGGCTCCACGTAAGGATACAAAACAACAATAAAGTTATATGTGCTGAAGCCCATCAGACCAAACAGGTTCAGATGTCGAGTAAGAACAAAGTGAGCATTAGTAAAGCTGGAGAAACACAGAGAAAATCACGTTAGCTCGCCGGCTAACGCCGAGCAGTTGCTAATGTTATCTGGTGCAAAGTTATGTAACGTTAGCTTTCCACATTACTTCACCAACTAACGCGACCCATGTTACTATCTTGTGTACCACTGTTGATCTAGCCTGCAAGAAAGGATGTAACGGTAAAAAGCAAATGTGGAGCGATTTGTTTACTAACGTTAGCCTATAGTGATGCAGCCAGGAGCAGCCAGCTGATGCTACAGTAGCTCGGACCTGCCCCTGTTTGCTTCGTAACATTCAGTTTATGTTTATTGTGGTTTTTATATACAGTCTATGGTTTTTACCCATACTCAGGTACACAGCTTCTCCATGTCAGTTGCTGTAACTAACGTGACCCACATAACATAAAACACTGCAACAAAACAGCCACAACAACACAGAGGAAGAGCCATCCACTATCACTAGTTACAGTAAAGTTACTTTTGTATTTACCTTTTGTTTCTTTGTTTGTGTAATGGTATTGTGAAATCAGACTGTTCCACTGCAAGATCAAAAGCAATTTAAACCTCTTTGGCAGAAAAAACAGCTTTTACTTTTCAAGAAAAAGGTTTTATATTCAGACTTTGTGGCTAAATAGCTGACTGTTTCTTGCCTGTTGTGTGCAATGTGCTGTTTTTATCTCATGCTGGCCAAGCATTTAAATGCATACAGTTAATAACAATTGCTTGCATACTGTATAACTTACTATACATCTTTAACCTTGGATCTATCTGGAGATTTGTCAATGACGGAGAAAAGTTGGCAGGGGTATTCACATCTGTGTGGATACAATAGCGGCAGGGGTGGCATGGTCAATGCAAAAGCACTCTGGTGTTTTTGAAACGTACAGCCCATAGAAATTATGACATTGAAATTAAATCTAATCTGATGAGCTGCTTATTCAACCCAGCCACTGTTTGTGCCCATTGAAATCAAATGTAATCTTGTATGCTGAGCTGATGGCAGTGATTGAAGGACAGGCCATTTAGAAAGGGAGAGATCTTACAGTTGCACACATCTAGTGCCTTTCAATGGACACTTGCAGCGCTCATTAAAGTGAAACTGCTTTCTCATTTTTTTGGTCTTTCTCTGAAAAGGGACAATGGGCTGGAAAAGTAAGTAAAAGCAGAAGATGATGTAACTACAAACTATTTTATTGTGAGTACCTGCCATTCTAGGGAGGTCAGTAGCTGGTGCACTCATCTCTATTGGCTTGTAGTGCTGTGTGATTGTCCTGTGGCCTTGAGTTCTTATTGGTGCAGAGTGGACGTCTGCACATTTTTGTTCATTATGTCAGACTGTCAGTTGCCTGGTTACCTTTATTTGCGCATAGCAACATATCTGCAACTGAGATTCAATCAGAGACCCACTTTTTCTCTGGGGTGAAGTTGTGTACTACAGTTACTTTGCTATTGTCATTGAAGAGTGCATTAAAGTGGACCTGGACATTGTTGCTGTCTGGCCAGGTTGGAGCTCACTGTTGAAAGATGTTTTGTTCATATTAGATACAACCATTTGTAAATGTAATACTACATAGAAAATCTAAGGGCATGTTGGTTGTATCTGGCCCCTTAACATGGTATGTTTACTTTCTAAAAGGTAAAAATCTGCTTCATTTCAGCTTGGGTTGTTATGATAGCATTGTACTCACCACAGTATTTGCTGAGATCTGGGAACACAACAACACAAAAGCAAAGTCCGACAGGACAAGATACACAAGTAGTCAGATGATCAGACAGGTTGTAAACGAGCTACAGTTTAGCCACATTTATTTGGAAGTACAACCTAAAGTGTGGTAGGCCTCATTGCACAGTACAAAATATCAACATTGGCCTACAAGTTTGGCGTGCACAGGTTCGTAGTTGAACGTGCACAGGTTCGTTTGAAGGAGTTTCAGTGGCCGTTCTTTTTATACTTCTATGTACAACATGTGTAACTTTTTTGTCCTCCTTGTCTCAAACCCGCCTCATGACAGGTGTTAAAGCGCGGCTGTGTCTCAGCATATAGCGCTGCTTGTCCTCTGATGGCAGGGGGGGTGGGTTGATTCCTAGCTCCTCCTGTTCACATGTCTAAATGTCCTTCAGCATGACCCCAATAGCTCCCGAGGTTAAACAGTTACGAAACTTTCAACCGGGGCCACTCAAATAGAGCTTTGTAGCACGGTATTAAGTTACCTTCTAAACTGTAAACTAGTGCAGCCTACTTCTGCAAAATGAGGTCATTGATGATTGATGCTGTTGTGACACTTTTTCAGGAAGTCTTCATTTCATCAGGTCTTTAACGTCTAATCAACTGCTGTAACCCAGATAAGAAACAATACTGTTGAAGTGTATGTTCCTTCAAAATTTAACAAAGGAACTAACCCAGGTATCAGAGAAAACCTTACCTGTTGTGTTTAGCGAAACATCTGTGAACTCAACATGATTTCATTTTCATTCTAACAGCACCTAAGGCAGTACTGACGAAACATAAAGCATCATAGGTCTGTCCTTTGTCTGCCAAGTGGGTCGGGGGGGGGGGGGGGGGGGGGGGGGGGGGGGGGGGCGGCACTGGAATTCAGAAAAGGGAAAGCTTGGAAGACATCAAAATGGTAGCAGTCACTGATAATGCTGATAATGTGAGATCAAGTTTCTGGGATATAGTGATAAGTAGTTTACCTTACCTGTTGCATGTAGCACTGCATAGCTTTAGATTCCAGGGCTGAGGATAGAGCTGTGCATGTGAAAGGTCCACAGGTCTTTTCAAGTGTGCATTGTCATTTGTTTGTCTTACACTTAAAAACCTTTTAAAAGCTCTCCTTAGGAATATCAAGAAAATAATCTGCTAAAACACAATTCCACACTCACATTCCAAGTTTTTTCTTTAAGTACAGAAAATATCATTATAGACGTAAATAAATAAAAGAGCTAACAAATAAATGTAAAGCTACAAATGTTGGAAATGGAAACATATGCTGAGGGTCTATTAGAGTGTTCTTAAATAATGAGTGGTGCATTTCAGTCGACACAGTTCTGTAAGTCAGCGGAGACAAAAGGACACAAGGGCCCATGTTTATTTCAGCTGTCAGGACGTCTCAGTAGGTGTCTGTCGGGGGTACACAGGTTAAGACATACATAACATTAAATTCATTTAACAGCCGCTTTTATCCAAATCGACTTACAGTTGCTATATATAGAGGTCAGATAAGAGGTCGCACACCTCTGGAGCAACTAGGGGTTAAGTGTCTTGCTCAGGGACACATTGGTGGATGTGTCACAGTCTTATCCACCATCCAAGGAATGCCAGACACATGGTCAAAGACAAGCTCAACATGAATCTTGAGGTGAGGTTGACTTAGGAAGTGGTTTTCTTAAAAACAAATGCCATTAGAGAGGAGAATGACAAAAACATGCAAGTTGGTTCAATTAGAGACTCCGTCTAGGCTGTCCATCCATTGCATGCTGGGATATGCACCCTCGCTCAACACTAGCAAGGTCATTTCAGCACCATGGACAGATTCAGCAACGTTCAGAGAGACGTTACACAGATATTTAGCTCAGGTTTTGATGCATTATTGGGTTTCGTCAACAATAGATTGAAGAGAAAATGTCCCTTCTGCCCTAAGTCCTTTGAACCTAATGATGAAGGATTGTGGCCAGTCCTAGTCATTTACATCTGGCTTTAAAGGTTAGAAGATTATGATTAAAAATGCTACCACCATACTGAAAACCATAGATTGAGCGGAGAAGACACGGGTATCAAACCAGCCACAAAAAGCACACTAACTACAAGAGCTCCATTATCGCTGGGAAACCAAAGTAAAGCAATACAACCTGGCCAGAGATAAAATAGTTGTTTTACATGTAACGCACGCTGATACTCAGCCAGACAGGGTGGTGATGAAGCAGAGGCCCTCCTGGTTACACTACGTCTCCTTAAAAACAAAAATCCCCCAGCGCAGCTCCAGCTTCAAGCTGATGTGCTATAGGGAGCCGAGGTCACTGGTTCATCCGTCAGAGAGGCTCCTCGCTGATGGATGGCACTCAGAGCAACGCACGCCCAATCAGCTGTAGCCCTAACCGCCGAGAAAGGGCCTTCGCAGGCAGAGAAATAAATAAATAAACAGCAACATCAAAGGGATGTTCAAAAGAAAAACAAAGCCTGCACACGTTCGTTTGCAAACACACACACACAAGCGCATTGGCTCTCTCGCACACATCCGGTGAGAGAAAAGGGAGGCGGAGGGGAAAAAATACAAAGGACTGAAAGCATACACCTAGTTTACTCTCCAATGACACTGGGCTTGAAGAAAATGTAGACAAAACAAGGCAGACTGGCAAAAATTGGAACGTTTGATGGTGCGATATTCATGCTGAAAAGACTGGAAAACAAAGATCAGGCCAAAACTGTATACAGTTTCAGGTTTTTCATTAAAATCCACGAACAGCCTCAATGATTTTCATCCTCAGTCTCCCAGTGTCTCATTGAGGGCGCCGTACTGGACAGCTGGCTGTGACTCGGTGGTCGTCTAAAAAACACAACTGTGTGATGTCTATTTCCCTAAATGTTACACTTACTCCAAATGACTTTTAAATTACAGGTCCAGTGATAGTCTACAAGAATTTTCTCTTTGTCAAGAAATTCCCTGGAATGACTAGCCTAGGAACCAGGCCAATGTGTCTGGACTCCCTCCCATTCAGACAGATTTCTACATTTCTTGGATCTGGTCAGGCCAATCACAACTGTTTATCTAATATGGGGCGGGTTTTATACGATGACTGACAGAGGAGTGTCACCAGTCGAGATCTGAAAAGCCACATGTCACACATTTTGTTTCTCTGATTGCCTGTAGGTCTGTTCAATTGAAGCATTTTGGCATTTTGGTCTACACCTGTTGATAATGCCTTCTGGAAATCGAGGTTTCAGACTAATACACATTTGCAAATTAGTCTAGCAATGCCAGGCTATTGAAAATATCTAAACCAACAATGAATCCATCCTGCCAATAAGTTGTCCCAAAAGCTATTAAAAGTACATCGGTGAGCCACACTTTTGTGTCACTGGGTGACGTGTTTTTGTCACGATGAACATGGGCACTATAGTATTTTAGTATTTATAAGTTCGCATACACAGTCCTGCTGCCATACTTGGTCGTGCACCAAATCCGCGGCTAAAAGTAACAT
Source organism: Micropterus dolomieu (assembly GCF_021292245.1). Classification (NCBI taxonomy): domain Eukaryota; kingdom Metazoa; phylum Chordata; class Actinopteri; order Centrarchiformes; family Centrarchidae; genus Micropterus; species Micropterus dolomieu. The sequence goes on along the minus strand of NC_060161.1, from coordinate 14,610,643 downwards.
TTACTAAAATCTACACTGTCCCACAGTTTAAAAAAAAAAATGAAAGTATATATTCTTCACTTGTTCAAAAAGAGTTCAAGTCTTCAATTGGGGCTGAGAGCAACATAAAGGCTGAAGCGGTTGGAAAGTATTCAGGATGGGCTAACAGGCTGTTGCTTTTGTTTTTTTTATGGAATATATTGACAATTACAAAGCATATAGAACATCTTCAGCCTTACTGCCAATGATATATGTCTTATGTTAGTGCCATCCTCTACCCAACCACACACAGTCAAACAAATGTAAAAGAACCTTTTTGTTTGAGAGTGTTAAATAATTTACTGGAGCATGTGACCACTTGTTTTTTTTTTTTTTTCTCACACGTTTCTGCTGGGATTGTTAAGGAGGACCAGCAGGCCAAAATGTAGCCAAAAACCTCCCAACAAAGCTGAAGAACCTTACATGAGGTAACTTCATGCAATCATCCAAAAAACAAGTTTAGAACTCAAGCCTACAAGAACTTTTACCTGTTTGAGACCCACAGGATGCTATGAAACATGAGCCTATGTGTAATTCTGTTTGGATTCAGCCTTCCAAAATGGGCAAAATTGTTTGGCTTTTTTGTGCTTTGCTAAAGAATTTGTTATATATATCATTTACATTTCATGGCAGTCATGATGGATTCACTATGTTGTCCTTTGTCTCATTTGTTTGATTCCTGGGAGCTGCAGCTAAATGTTATTGTTTCCATGATTGTGGATATTGGCAACCAAGAACCTCAGCAGACTGCGAGCGCTTTGGTTGGTTGGGGAGCCTTCCTTGCATGGCCTTGAGTTAGTCAGCATGGGCTCATCCCATGAAATATTGAGGAAGCTGGAAGGGCTGGGCTAGGGCCTCATGTAGGGGTGTGTGTGTGTGTGTGTGTGTGTGTGAGTGTATGGTGGGGATTGCCTGACGGTGGATGCAGTGGATGTTGTGTCAGCTCCCTAAAACCAAAACAAACTCCTTAGCCCCCAGTGTACTCCTAAAATCATAAAAGTGGATTGCAATATACCTTCCATTGAAAATATACAATTCTCTCTCTTGTTTTCTTCCTCTCTTCCCCCTCCTCTCTGTCTTACACACACACACACACACACACACACACACACACACACACACACACACACACACACACACAAATATGAGTCCATCTCTTGCTGACCGCACATCGATGGCCAGCTGTGTTCCCTGTTTGACAGCCAGGTGGTTCAGA
>NC_060161.1:14535871-14608371 GCF_021292245.1 Micropterus dolomieu | reverse complement strand
TGACATTTGACATCTTTATAATTAACTGGGAAGGTCTAATCTCTGCCTTCAAATGACGCATGGCCACATTCCATTTAATATGCTTATAAGCACTATGTATTATTCAAATATGCAGATGAGACTCCGTTATGAAAACAGACTTTTTGACACAGGTTTTTCCCACCCGTTGTGGTGAGGTATGGGGCCACTAATGGACCTGCAGGGATCGGGGAGCAACAGCCCTTCTGAAATTTTCATTCCCTGAGAAAGACGATAAAGTTTTCCTCTACATCTTCTTTGTCTGTATGCTACTATTTGAATTTAAGCTACTCAGGTAAGACAAACCTGAAATTAGCACTTCCTAGCACATTGTTTTAAGTGTAAAGGCACTGAAAATCTTATTCAAACCAGTTTTTTTTATGCTGTATAAGCCAAAGTGCAGATTTATATAGCCCTCATTACTCTATAGAAAACATTTTTGGGACAGGGACGGCCTGTGTGGATTTTTTCTGAAGAGTTTTAATAATTTTGGTCGGAGCTGTTTGGAGGAGTCGCCCATCTTTAGCCTGAGAGAACCAGCAGAGCTTTTTATGGATGCGAGCTCTAACAGGGCTGGAAGAAAGAGCCTCTTATGTTCACTTTTGGCTTGAGTTACTTTTGAGAGGCTGGTGGTCGCTGGGTCAGAGGCTTCAGTGAGCCGGTAACCACTACACGAAGCCCTCAGTCCTCACTGGAGCTTTTCAGCTGCAGCGGCGCCTCACCACATTCACAACCTTATATCCTCTCTCTTTAGGGAAGGAATGAAGTCAGACTTATCAGCAGTGTGTACTCTAAAATGCTATTAAATTTTTGCTTTTTCTTTCAATCCATATTCATGAATCACTTACAAATTAGAAAATCAATAGCACACTACAATTACGCTGTGGTGAGGTCATACAGTCTTATTATTATTTGGAAATCATGCAGGCAACTATACACATATACACTAAATAAATAAATAAACCCTTGTACAATTATTTATAAATACATAATTTAATTCATTATGATAAAAGATCATTATATTACCTGAATATTCATGGCTTCTTCTGTCGGAATCTTTTGAAACCACATTTGTTACTTGTACTGTGAGTGCTTTGAGCTCTTATTCACTTGATCAAGAATAATAAATGTACAAATTTAGTTTAAATTGTATAAAGTCTCTTGAATTTAAGGTGATGGTAGAATTCAAGTGTTATTAGAGCAAACTGGACGGTCTTCACTGCCACGTAGTCAAAACCAACTTTGAACCACATTTTCAATATTTTCACCCCCTCTATACATTGTATTTGCTCAAGCACAGATACAGACCTAAATCTCTAAACGATCTGTTGCTGTATCTGACTTGGATTTAAAATTTGCTATTCAAAGCTATTGTCACCCTGAATAAAAGAAGAAATGTACCCTAAAAATGCTACATTTTTATCACATTTTTAGGGTACGTGTCTTCTGCATACACCCTTTCAAGCTTCTATCCTCTGGTCTTATCCATCATGTCTTGAAACTGTACGCTCCTCAAGAGGTTGTGTCATTTGTGGCATCTGTGAATTTGTAACTTAAATAACAGTAGTCCATGTTACATTTTGAAGTTGTGTGAAAGGCGCAGTATTACTTTGAAAAGTAAGCATCCTTTCCTCCCTTCACAATACTGTGTTGATTGTTCTCATTCTCTCCACTGATTGACAAAATATGAAAATACAGTACGTCTGAAAAAAGAACATTAAAGAGCGAAACATAAACAGATGTCTGCTGTATTTGCCCTCTGTTTCAGGTTTATCCCCAGTTTGCTATTTGGACGTTACAGGGTTGGTATCGAACGGAATCAAATCACCTTTTTCTTGTTCCTTAAAGGTTGTAAACATTTGTAAATGAGTGCTTGCATGTGTTGAAGGCATATTAGGTTTTCTCCCTGGTGTCCGTAGGGGTTTATTGAGTGTGCTGTTGTTGATCCTGGGCCATGAATCCTTCCCTGCCCTCTCCTCTGCCTGGAGCCTGCCCCCAGCCTCTCCACAACCTCCCACTGAGCTCCCTCTGTCTCTGACTTCATCTACAGCTCACCATCGCAAGCTTCCACCTCCTGTCTCATGTCGCTTTTAAGTAAACTGTGGGCTTTAAAAAAAATCAGCGTTCTATTCAAGCTTTTGTAATTCCCTTATTTCAAATGTGTATGTAGTTTATTTGTTTCTTCTTTATCTGACTTTGGTTTATTGTTTCTTTTACATAGAAATTGTCTTCTTTTCTTTATATATAGAGTTCCGGCAATTTTCATTGCTTAATTGTTCTGCTGTCAACTACAATTGCTGATTGCACATCAAGAACTTCCTTTACGACTCACGGGTGTTTTCCACATTCTCTTTGCCCATGTGTCCACTTCTTTACCTGCCTGGGTCTCTTTCAAAAGATATAAATCTGAGGTAGAACTAACAGCAGAATGCTTAAAGCTTGATTTTGTTCTTGGTATACAGCAATATAACAGCTTTTATGTTAATTGGAGATGCGATATTGCAAATTCAGTGTTTCATATTTTTGAGAAATCACACCTTAAAGTTACACAATTTTTAAAACAAAATTGGACACTTGTGTAAAACCACAAACGACATATAATGTGTTGATTGGTGAGCTTTAGACGTGCTGTCAGGCAGACTTTTTAACCTTTGAACAGAGCCAGGCTAGCTCGTTCCCCCTGTTTTACAGTCTTTATGCTAAGCTAAGATAAATGACTGTTGGCTCCATCTTATTTTTACCATACAGACATGAAAGTGGTATTGATATTCTCATCAAGAAAGCGATTGAGAGTATTTCTCAAAATATCAAACTTTTCCTTTATTGTAAATAAAACCACAATGCCATGATGGAAGTGTACCCTACCATATTTCTTTTCATCTGTGTTCACACATCCCATATCATATGAACACAAGATTAGTTTTCTCATGCCAAGGGTCCGCGTACTTAGACACGAGCAAGATCACTGAGAATTTGATTACAAAATGCCACACAGAAATGATGTGCTGTAAAATGCGTGGGATGCACACAGCAGCTTGTGCATCTCTTCAGAGTGCATGTCCACTAACAATTCCTCTACATAGACACATGAGGAGGAATTAAAAATATGTGGAATGCAACAGACCTGTTGGCAGCCATATTGGCTGAATGATTTATTACTTTTCTCACATCCACCTGTTGTTTTTCATAGGGCCTAATTAGAAGCCTACTGTGTGTGTCATAATGTAACGTCACTCACTGTGTAAAATTTGATTTGCCCAAAATAAACAAGGTATGAAATATTTCCCATCATTGGTCATGTGAGGTGACAGGACCAAACGGCTACAGCTATTTTGGCTCTCCAGACTGTATCACACAGTATTTTGGTATTTTTTGGAAGAGCAATTTTAACTCCTTCCCTCACTTTTTAACACCCCAAATTTAACAAGCGACTTCCCTCTTTATGCCCTTTTCTCCCACCGTCTTCCCCCCTTTTCCCACTCACCAACCCCTCTTTATCACTTCAACACATCTCTCTTCCTCTCTCTCTCCTTCTCTCCATTTCTAGGCCCTGCAGATTGTCACTGTTATTTACCAAATATAGTCTGACAAAGAAGAAGTGGGATTTTTTACTGATTGAAGATCAAAGTAGCAAAGTCTCCTCCTCGAAGCCCGCCCCTTCTATTAGCCGCCCTTAAGAACAGAGGAAAACATCAATTTCTCGCACATCAATGGCGGCTTCATAATCAATTGAAAAAGACACTTGTATGGGGATGCAAATCTTATCTTTGTCTTATTAGAGCTTTTAGAAGATGCATGTCGGGATTTAATGTTATGAAATAAAAGGGGGTCGCTTTTTTTAATCTAAAGATGCAGAGGCGTTAGTAATGGTCGAAATCAAAGCCCAGAGACTGTGGTAATTACTGGAGGAGTTTGCCTATCCTTATTAATATTGATCAAATATTACTGTGATCTGATCTCTGGGCTTATGATGAATTTGGAAGGTGGTTAACGAGCACAAAGAGGAACATGGCACTCGTTTTTCCCAGTGCAACAACCACAAGCAAATGTCCATTTTCTTCTTGTTGAGATTTTGGACTGTAAAAGGCAGAAAGAACAGGAAAAATTCTGTTGTGAAAGGCTGTAAAATACTTAAAGATTTTAGCCTCATGTCTTTCTCTTATGGCCGTTTTTCTCCGTTTTGCCTTTTGCCTTGAGTTGTAAAAAGGTGACGCACACTCGCACTGTTTGAGTGCTCAGAAAAAGAAAGAAGTGTCAAAGGGAATTCAAGGTTGCTTTTTCATTGACCTGATGATGATGTGCAGTGCTTTAAAATGGCCCTAAATAAGCTGATGTCCTCTAGGCAAGAGGGATGTGCAAAACACACCGATTCATCCACCAACAATGCCGCGGATGATCACAGAATGTTAAAAGATCCTCATTTTGAAGTGTAAATAAGGCAGGCTCAAAAGTGTTGCCGGTAAGGGCCCAGTTTTAGAGAATATCTCTCAATTCTTAGAAATCTTCTTTGCGTTAAGTGATACTTAAGTGGCAACCAAAGACATCATTTCATGCCCCGGAATATACATTGTACATCACAGGGGATTGCAAAAGGTGGAAAATTCAAGAGTGTTTATTTCATTGAAATTCATATATCAAAATCCTCCAGCTATGAACTCATAAACAAAAGAGTGAGGGGGCTTTGTAGCCACCCATGTGGAAAGCATTGATTGCTACTCACTTGAAGCCTTCAGGAGTCTATTGGACACAAAACTTGAGGCCAATTGATTTTTCTGCATTAATTTCTCAATTAGGATCCTTGAAGAAGACCACGAGGGCTGCAGCCAAAAAACTCCAGTTTAGGCTGGAACATGAAGCTTTGGGGCCTTAATGATGTGTGTGTGTGTTTGTGTGTGTGCAGTATGTGCTCAAGCTGTAATGTTGTATCTGATCTACCTAACACAGAACTATCTGAATGATTATGAACGATTTTGGGGATCAATTTTCAGGAAAAAGGAATACCTGAGAGGTAATCAATATGTGAACCAACTATGCCCTAAAACTTTATACACTCACATCGCTCCATCAGAGTCAAACATTAGAACAAAAGGCAGACGAACCTTGAAGAGCAGCTGTGAGCTTACAGTGTGTGTCATATAGACAAGAAAAAGCAGAAATTACACCACTAAATATAATTTGGTGTATTTTGTATTCCTTGTTGTTTTTGGCCCTCTGCTTTATTACTGTTTAACCTGAATTGTGACTGTCTAAGGCCATGACCATTAACATGACAACAGAGGGGATTCTTTGAAACCTGAATGTTTTGACAAATGCTGTTGTTGCAGGGTCAAGGTTAGTTAACAACAAACTTTTCACAGCAATGTAGAATGTGTTGTTCTATGTGGATTTATGTTGCCTACAATTGATTTTCAACTTTGACATAAGTTCCGCTATGCATTTAAAGGTTAAGTGTGTAAGATTTAGTGGCATCTAATGGTGAGTTTGCAAATTGCAACCAACAGTTTAGTCTGTAACCTGCTTGACACACCTCTGAAATAGCTGTCAGGAAAACAAACGCAGGAATCTCCTCTGCCCGGAGATACTAAAGTAAAAAGTGTCCGTAGGTTGATGGATGCGGATCAAACGTCGGAAGGCACACACTGCAGCCCATGCTTTATTGAGAGCATGTAATACAGTCGCTTCATAATCAATTTAGCTAACCAAACACCATAACATTCAGTTTAAACATTATGTCTTATGTTCTGACCACCATTTAATGGATAAATAAATTGCTCCGTTGCAAAACTCTACACTGCCAGAATTCTACAAGAATTCTACAAGAAAAAGAAAAAGAACAACGTAGTTACGTTACAGTTGCCCTGACATCGCTACTCTGCAAATGTAGGGAAAGAGTGGTAGGTAACTACCACTCTAGTTCTGTGACAGGAAGACTGGACCCACTCCAGTTTGCTTATAAAGCCAAACGTGGAGTGGAGGATGCAACTCTAACTCTCTTGGATACTGTGACCAGACAGCTGGACTCATTACACACTCACACAAGGTTTTTATTTATGGACTTTTCATCTGCTTTTAACACTGTACACATATATACACTTCTGCAACATCTAGTTGAGATTCAGGTTCACCCAATACTGATTTTATGGATTAAGAATTTTTTACAGGGTAGACCACAACCAGTGCGTGTGAATGGTTTTAATTCTAGGAAACAGCTTTTAAACACTGGGCTCCCCTAAGGATGTGTTTTATCTCCTGCTCTTTTTTCTGTTTACACAAACAATATATCTTGTAACAGGGATGGAATGTTTCTTTTCAAGTATGCTGATGATATGGCCTTGGTAGCCCAATTGTCTGATACTAAACCAATGTCTGATTGCCACCAAACATTTAATAATCTGGTCACAACATTCAAAGAAATTTCCCTGGACCTTAACATTGATAAAACCAAGGAGCTGTGCTGTCAGAGCAGGGTAACTAAGAATACACAGCAAGTGTTTCAACCCCTCAGCATCAATGGTCAGCCAGTTGAACAAGTCAGTGTTTTTAAATATCTTGGGACAGAGATGGACACATCTCTGTCTTTTTCACAGCACGCAGAAACTGTGTACAAGAAAGCCCAGCAGCGTTTACACCTGCTGAGGAAACTTAGAGATTTTTGTGTGAGCAAGGACATTATAACTAGGGTCTACCGGTCACTCATCGAATCCATACTCACTTTTAATATCACAGCCTGGTATAATGCCCTTACTGTTAAGCATAATATCAAACTTGCACGAATAATAAATCAAGCTAGTAAGATAAAAGGCTCCCCTCAAACTCTTTTAACAGAACTCCATACCCGGTCAGTATTGAGGATCCCACCCACCCACTTAACCAATCCTTCCAGTTAATGCCATCAGGTCGACGCTACAGAGTCCCACTTGCAAGGAAAAACATATATAAAAAATCCTTCATTCCCACGGCCATTACTATACTGAACAACCACATATAGAACATATCTGTACAACTAATGTGGCTAAATTGTCTTCAGTGTGTCTATGTTTTATATGTGTTATCTATGTTTTATATGTGTTTTTATGTCTTTTGAGCCTGTCTTGTCAAAGACAAATTTCTGTCACTTGTGACAGACAATAAAGTTTTCTTATCTTATCTTATCTTATCTTAAACATGCTCTGTAGAGCAGTTTGGCCGTTTTTGGCTATTGTAGAAACATGGCGATGCAACATGGCGGTGCAATATGGCGACGACATCCATGTAAGGGGGACCCATGGTTATGTAGATAGAAATGTCTCATTTTCAGGTAATAAAAACATAGATGTTCATTATGTAAGGTCTGTATACACCACTGAAAACATAGTTATGGATCTTATATTGCATTTCTGTCTTTAGAAATATTACACACTGGACCTTTCTTCTTCTTTGAACTTCCTTATTTTAACCTCCACTATCACAACTCCATGTAGAGAACTTCAGTTAGAGAAGGTGTGGACAGTGGTGGAAAGCAACTGGGTAAATTAATTCCCATTAATTAAGTGTTGTACAAATACAAGTACAAATTTGAGGTAGCCTATATCTTTTTACTTCACTACATTATTTTGACAGCTATAGTTTCTAGTTACTTTGCAGATTAAGATTTTACAAACAAAACATATGATGATTCATCGTTATATATATTAGACTAATCAACAGCATATAAAATAGTTAAAACAAGCTCCAACATTAAAAGGTTGCTTTAATGCATCAGTAATTGTAATAATCAAATATTTCAACATAGTAAAACATTGTAACACAGGGACTTTTTTGCATGATGAGTGTTTGTTTTTTTGGTACTAAAGAACATTCTGCTGCTAAAACTGATGTACTTTTACTTGCAATGGAGTATTTTACACAAAGAATCTGAAAACTCCGATACTTGGGTCATGTCCTAATGCCACCATGGGTTTATGTATAAAATGTATACGTTTATTAGTTAGTTTGTTATATATGTGCTCCTATTACTGTGCCAGGGCATACAAAATATAAAGTATATATATATATATAATATATAGTGTGTTTATAGAGGGATGGGGTTTAAAATGATAAATATTGCATTTGTTGATGGATAAATAAATGATATGATTGAATACAGAATAACCTTAGCTGGTATATAGCTTACAAATAGCTATACAAATGTCAAATATGTACCAATGTTATGCATTTTCACAGGTGTTGATGGCACAAAGTAGCGCAGTATGAGTGTATACAGACTTGTTAAAATAATAATGTCTGGTACCGGTTGTTAATATACACTTCACACCAACTATTTAATAAAAGCTGAATTTTATCACATCACTTTACAAAGTAAAGACAACTGCAACCTTTTTGATAAATAAAAAATTGTGTTTATATACATGTGACCCCAGTTCACAGTCTGATGAATAGATTGTTCTTTGTTAGCAGATAGTTACTGAAATGTGTGACCACAGAGATATAAGCGTCAACTATAACCTGCTCAAAACTTCACCTTGGATGATGTTTACCTTTCTTTTCACTTGTACTGTACAAAGAACGTGGACTGATGTCTCGTTAATGAGCTCACCTTCCATTCTGTTAATGAAAACATTAGCCAAATGAACGCCACGTTGCTCTGATTTGTGCTGAGAGGTAACTCACTGGATCCAAGGTCATGTCTCCATTGTGTCGCTCGTTAATAAGTGTGCCTGTAGAGCTTTAAAGATGCAATTGTTTCTCTGTACTAGACCTTTTCCATTCATTTATAGCATTGAAAGAAAAACAGCCACTTCTTTATAACTCAACAAATGAGCGGCAGCGTTCAAATAAAAAAACAACAACTATGTACTACAACTTATGTTTGATATAATTTCTTAAATTCCTCTCTGTGGTTTCATATTAAATTTCTCTAAAGATGCAACCAAAACTTGTCCTTCACTAAACTAAAGTGCCTTGAATATCAGTCACCCAGTGCACTGGAATTCAAGGAGCACTTTTCTGAGTAAGGGCAGCACAATATATTTATTGTTTATGTCAATATGATATGATTTCATTCATTGTACAAAGTGGCAGTGAACATAACAAAGTCCTTAGTAAAGCTCAAAATGAATGCAGATGCCAATTTAGACGCAAAATAGCCCACAAATGCGCACAAAACTCACACACAATCGCACAAAGACAACCTGCCTCCATCGTCCACATAATGACCCTTCATTTAAGCCCCAAAAGGTCAACTTGCCCTCAATATGAGTTTTAATTAAGGCACCATTGTCAGGAACATGAAGAAGACACTGTTCCTTCTTTTTCTTCTACCACAATAAAGGCTCCCTGCTTCCTGTTTGAGGAAGTACCTTCTATGAGGTGCTCCCAGTCTCTTAACCAACAACCAGAAAGGGTTTGTACCCCATTAACAGGCCCAGAGATGTGGTGGGTCCTGCATACAAAACCATCAGAGAAAGGGAAACTTTCTCTTTGCTCCTCAAACACAAAGCAAGGGGCAACAAGAAGCTACTTTCTCTGCATTTGTCCCGTGCATCTGTTTTTGACCTTTGGAAGCCAACGTTCAAAAACACAAAGGCCAGAGATTAAATTTAGTGTGTGTCTTTTGCTTTAATGGCTCACCAGCTAACAAACTAAACAGCTAAAAAGGAATCAGGATATTGTGAACATGACTGGAAACTTGTAAAGATATGAGCTTATATCCATCTCTTATTCTTAAGAAGAACACCCGTGGAGTCGATCCATCTATGATTCTTTTTCTGGTTTAATCATACAGTCTGTCAGTAATTTTCTGTGTGATAAAATCAACACTATGCTCTGACATGTGGGCATGCAGGAGGATAACTGGACTTTGCATTGCATTGCACATGAACTGAGTCCACAGAAGGTCCAGTGACACACCATCTTCTCTCCCAATCAAGACATAAATCACCGTATAAAAATCCCTTTGGCTACCTGATAGCTGATGCATTAACTGTAGGGCTATTGTGAAAATATGAATCAAACCATTAACCCACTGACGTGTATATCACTGACCTTTAAGTAACATTTACCAGCCAGCAGCGGCTTGGCTCGTCTCTCCCCGTGAGATGCTGCCATGACGGACAGGTGAACTGTGTTTGTGCCGGCAGCCAGATCGGCAGCAGTCGAGTACATACTGTAGGTTACCTTGTCTGCCAGGTGGATTCCATGTTTAGAGAGTTCAGGACCTGCCCTGGACCTTGATTAATGACTATCGCGTCCATTTCTGAAAAACGCTTGGCTGTTTGTTTTGGAGGCGACGGGAGACAGCTCACGGAGCCGGCCTAATATGGTTCCCACGATGCTATGTGGATGAGATTTGGAGACACTCTGCTCCTGCTTGAGTCCAATACCCACAGTGATATGAAAAGCAGTGTGCCTATGTTAATCATGAGTTACCGGGCTGTTCACAAGAAAACTCTCGATCACACTCCTGGGATTTTGCTGGGGTAAAAAATGAAGCTCTGCATCCTGAGATATGATCTACTTTGATTATTGATTCATAAACCTTTAAGCTAATGAAATGCTTGTTGTGCTGTTTGTTATATTAGTTGTAACTCTGGGGATAATATTGATTTGAGATGACAGGCCAACGTGACTCACTCTTCATTACACTATCATTCCCTTCTTCCGCTGTTCTCATTGTGATTTGTGTTGTGGATTGAAAGCAGACATAAATAAATGCACTTGTGAGAAAAAAATGTGTTTGCCATGTTTTCAATGGGCTGCTTTTAAATACTAATGTGCTCTTGCAAAACTAGTCTCTCAGCGGTTGTGGGTTAGCAAACTGTCGTTATAGTTGGTGCTGCAAAAGTTACTATGCCAGAGGACAGGATGGTCCCAGAGCCAGCACACCAGCTCAGGACAGCAATGCTTACAACTCTCCTGCTACTATAGCTGACATCACAACAACAGCATATCTTGGCAAATGAGAAAGTAAGTTGAATGTCCGTGGGCAAGTCATTAAACGTTACCTGACACACAGATCATGGCTGGAATGGCTGGAATAGTGTTGTGTGGCTCAGTCTGAGACCCTTTGTTTGTTTCCCATTTACAGAGCCACAGCTGTGTACAAACACCATAACGGGCAGCTGGTGGACTGTGAGGAGATATTACCTGAATCTGACAAAAAGACTTAGAATTGTATACCCCACCTTTAAGCTTTGGTCAACATAACACGCTAACATACTTTTTAAATTCAAGGACTTAAGAATGCAATTTCTCCACACAAAGCTTATGTTTGTATTTGTTGTCCTATTGTGTCAAATGATTAGAACGCTGAGGGCCAAGGGAGCAAAGAAGCTCCTTTTCTACAAGTACAATAAAGGAAAAATATATACATATCTACAGTATATACACAGTAAATATATAATGACTAATTTTTCAAGAAAGCAGCTCTTTCCTCATCATTTGCCGTGTTTTGATGTATAGAACACAAATCCCAAGCCTGCAGAGACTTAGCAAATATTTTCTCTGAGTAATTAAAATAAGCACAGAAATGTTCTGCATAGAGAACAGTGATGTGCTGAATTTAACAAGCACAGTAATAAGTACACTATTCAAGAAAACACAATTAACCATTTACACACAAATGCAAGCACAATCTAGACATGTGTTGTCTGATTTGCTTTTACTCTAATGAATAATATATGGCATGAAACAGTCTTTTAATAATCAGGTAAGCCAGACATCTATTTCTCCATGCTGTCCATTCCAAAAAATGATGAGGACCATTAGTATACATGTAATTATGGCTAACCACTGTATTATCCCGGTGATAGAATTTATATGAGCTGTGCTGACAATAAATGCCAAAATACTTAACAGCATCTCTCCCAACAATAGAGGAAATTTGCACTTGACTAAATGCAACCAAAGTTAAACTTTAAGTTTCCCTTATTATCAAGTGAACAAACTTCATTACTGGAATAAATCAAAACACAGTTGCCATAAAACAAGCATATTTTTGTGAGAGAAAAAGGAGAAAATGTCCAGCGGTAATATGTTAATCAGCAATGAGAGACCTTTTAGCCGGTATGGTTGGCAACATGGATGCATGATGGGTAATTAACTGTTTGCAAACATAGAGGATGTGCACTGTGTACTGCTGCTACCTTCCCTGCTTGAGATGAAACAATGGGGGTGTTCACAGAAAAGTATGTGATTTCTCAAAGTAGTCTGGTGCTCTGTGTGAGGATCTGTTTCTTTGAGTGCTTATGTAGAATTTATTTTACCAGACATTTCTACTGTAGGTGTGAAAACAGTGTACAAGCTGTTAAATCAGTATTACAAAACATTAAGTGAAGGTTGAACTTTGAAATAACATAATTGTATGACAAATTAATATTTAAACATTGACTTGTAAAACATTAAAAATAAGCTTTCCCATGTAGGCTGTGTAGGTAGTACATACTATATATCTATATCTATATCTATATATATATATAGTATGTTAATTTAAATGTCCCTACAATTTCTTTTATTGTTGTATTTTTTCACTTTCAAACCACAGGTTCTACAAGCATAAACATATGTGTGGTGGGATTAAGAGGATTTAAGAGAGAAAGCTGTATTCACTCTGCTTATTCAAACAGTGCTTACTGACTATGTATTGTCTACATATTTAACAATGAAAGAAAAAATGTCCCTAGTATCATTTGTAACCGCCAAAGATATTAAAGATAAAATGTAAAATTATATAAAAAGCTTTATGGCTTATATTTCTTATACAAGCAAAATTTATTGGTACATCTTGTATTAATTTACAAACACATTTTGGGGTTCATTTATCGTCATTATGATGTTTTGTTTATGCCTTATTTTGAAGTAGCATGAAAAAGGTACAGTCAAAAAGAAATCAAACATATGGATGTAAGAAGCAAAAAATGTTTAGCACTTTAAATCTTTTTTAAACTTCCAGAAAAACATACAGTGTAAGAATTACAACAGAGCTAAGGCAACACAATGATGAACACTTTATCATCAGGGCTGAAGAAGACAAGTGCGAGCTGATGTCTTGTGATCAGAAACTGGTAATGCCTCTGCCTTCCTCCACACTCGAGAGACATGGAAGTGCATGGATGAGACAATCCCCAGTTGTACCAAAACCACATCTGCATATGGTGCAGAGGTGAGCACACACCACCCATAGCAATATAAATAACACCAACAGAAAGCTGTGTGTGCTCCTGCTCCATCATTCAGAGCAGCGGCGGCAATGCAGCCTATCATCATCTTATTAAAGGGTCCTGTAGATTAGAATCACCCGGGCGGCATCAGAGGCAGGTGTCCCTACGGCAGGCATGATAACACGCTGCCAGCCCCCAGTAAACTCTCAGGTACCCGCTGAGGCAATCCGGGTACAGGCCAGCTTGGAGCTCCTCTGCTTTGGTCTGGCCTGTGTGGGCTCAGGTTTGGAGGGCCCTGAGCGGTGGGGTGCCTCTTCTTCCACCGGCTGCCTAAACACAGACACACTGGATGAGAACCAGAGACGGCGATCCCATTCCCTTCCTCCCTGCTCCCTAACACTGCTGGCTGGGCTGCAGCCAGCTCACACAAACACTGCTTTCACCTCATCCAGATAAAGCACATCAGTGATCACTGAGCGGAATAGTCTGCTTTCATGGTGTTGCCTGGTCTAGGTGCATTGGTAGGCAGATTCACAACACTTTGGTGCTACACTGTGCACATAATTTCTAATCACTGCTGTTTGACAACACTGCTGAGAGCAGATACGGAGGAATTACTGTCATAATGTTTGTTTTTTATGCCGCTATCAGCATGATGACATGAAACAATATTTTTTTAATCAGCAATTCTATGTCTTCTTTTGATCTTATAGCAATTTTTTTTTGCTTGAAAGGAGCCAGCCATGTTGCAACAGAGTGTAAGTGTCACCTGGACATATGTATCAGCTCTATTTACTTGCAGCTATACATCTGAAATTCATTGTTGATTTTGTGATTGCTCCATCAAATACCAGCTATGATAGAAACTGCATTTCCTGAGCTGATGAGATAAGGTTACTGAATCACCTGCTGTGCTCATCACTGACACACACACACACACACACACACACACACACACACACACACACACACACACACACATGCACAATCTCTTGTTCAGCTGGAGAAACCTGCCCCCACCCCCATTGCTTTTATATAAATTTCAGGTGCTTTTTTTTTTTTGCATTTGTTTTGTTATTTTGTTTTGATCCCTAAATTAACAATTTTTTTCTCAGAGGAAATCATTCAGCATTTTACATTTTAGATATTTGTTGTTCCATTAAATAAATATATTAATTGTGAATTAATAGGAACACAGTCTAAATCAAAAATGTCTTATTGATTTCAAAGAATAACTGCTGTGCATGTAGAATGAACAAAAGCTAACAAAAACAAAATGTGGTTTTGTAGACATGTACTGTAAGGGATATCTTACAATTTCATGTGGTCAAATTCTATTTTTTTTATTTACCTACAATACACATGCTCTTACACGTGTCTTTTTTTAGGCTTCATTTCGATAAGAAATAAGACACCGAACTGGGGCATGCAAATCTGCATCAGTTATTTGTGTCCAGTCTGGCTGCTGAGGGAGAAGAGAAAAATAAAAAAACAGCCCAGTCTGCGCTGCCAGTGAGGAATTCAGGTTAGTCCCAGAGGACATCACACCTGTCAAGAAAGCAGGATGCAACAACGCCCTACTCCATCCCAAAAAATAGATCTGAGGAAACATTATCTAATATAATGAAAAATAGATCTAAAGGAACTGACAAAGCAGACGAAATTGGAAAACAAGCTTGGAGTAATAAAGCTTTTATTCTGCTTTGATGGGCCTCTAGTATTTAGTAAAGGGGGGAAAAGTAGGTTATAGAGCCTGAATGTGAAGGAAACTTTAATTTAAGCCTTAATGTTAACTTAATTTGGCCCCAGTGTGACAGACTGGTCGGGAATAGTGGAGTCAAACTGGTTGCAAACAGCCCGAGGAAGTACCTTCTTTTCATTTCCCCCCCTCTCCACCGGGAGACCGCCCATATGTGCGTTTAATCCACATTTGCTAGCAACTCCTATCTTCCTCCTATTTTACCATCCTGCTCCCAAACTGCCTTTTTCCTCCTCACATGCTTTTCACTGCAGTCGTCCGCCGGCTTCCTCCAGCCGCCTCTCTCTCTCTCTCTCTCTCTCTCTCTCTTTTTTTCCTCCTATTTATGAAAACGTCACTTCAAGTCCCTCCCTGTTTGAATCTCATTAGTTTCTTGTGTGTTTCTCCCTGTCAATAATCCTGAATCCAGACTCTCTCTATTTCCATCCCTCTCTATCTGTCAATCAGCGCCGCCTTTGAACTGAAAACCACTCCGACCAACTTCAACTCACTCAATCCGAGCGGCTCGGCTCCTTCTCCGGCTTCCTTTTTCTGCCAAGATTCCCTTCTTTTTTAGTTTTGTACCAACCGCCAGAGCTTTGGAAAACGCCAATACAGACCCCAAACTTAAACCCGGACTTTCTAGATCACCGAGATCAAGGGTTTAAAACTTCGTGTTTTGCCCCCCCCCGAAAAAAAAATAATTTTGCACGGGAAAAAATGCCGCAGCTCAACGGCGGTGGAGGGGACGATCTGGGTGCAAACGATGAAATGATTTCCTTCAAAGACGAAGGGGAGCAGGAAGAGAAAATTTCGGAGAACTCCTCGGCAGAAAGGGATTTAGCCGATGTCAAATCTTCTCTTGTAAACGAGTCGGAAACGAATCAAAACAGCTCGTCGGATTCAGAGGTAAGTTGCAGATTAAAAACGGGGATCGATCGTCCCCGGCTCTGTTAAGTTTAGGGGCCTAACATATCTGACATGTTACCGCTGATAGACTTGAAAAGAAAGTTTCATCGCCCGTTGTGTTAACTTTAACGCAATCCCTGTGTTTCATTGCATTTCAAGGCGGAAAGACGGCCTCCGCCTAGATCTGAAACTTTCAGAGACAAAACAAGAGAAAGTTTAGAGGAGGGTGAGTTTCTTCCACTTTATTGTTCCACTCCTGTTTTTCTGCACCATGACATTACATGTGCCTGACGGATCTACTCCGCTTTATTCCTCAAATGCATTTTTTTTTGTGGGGGAAAGTTTTCAAGGCCACTTTATAAAAAAAGTTTTCTTCTCCCCCCCCCCCGCCATGTTAGCTGCGAAAAGGCAAGATGGAGGGCTGTTCAAGAGCCCACCGTACCCGGGCTATCCATTTATAATGATCCCCGATCTCACAAGCCCCTACCTTCCCAATGGATCACTTTCTCCAACAGCACGCACAGTAAGTTCATTTATTTACAACTGTATGTGTACACACACTCCTCACACACACTCCTCACACACACACACGGACTCCCCCGAGTTAGACATGGAAGGCAGCCGGACACGGAGAGTGTTGTCACCCAGAAGTGCAGCCGATAAAAATGTAGAGCCAAGTTTTCCAACTCCTCATGAAGTGTACAGTACAATGGCATGCATGTCCGCCTGCAGCTCCCCCGCCTGTGTGCTTGTCATGGACAGAAGCTAGCATGCTAACAGTGCTAAGCGCCAGGACTCAATGCAATGAAAAGTGGGTAAATGGCAGGTCGTGTGCACATTCAATTTTTACTTTTATGCTCCCTGGATTTTTACTGTTACAACTTTTAAATGCATGAGAAAAAAAATATTAAATGTAATTATTCTTATTACATTGTTGTTATGCAGGGGTGTGCTGTATTTCACGCCACAAATGCACGTTTTCAAACCCACTAAATAATGCACTTGGCTTGTGTTTGCACAGCCTCATCAAACATGCCCTTTTTCTAACACAAGCTGCAGCTGCACGAGCATTCAGACCTTTACACTGACTTTCTGACACGCTGCACGCAGTGTAAAGCAATGTAAAAACCACACAAATAAAATCGATATGCAAATTAGCCTTTTCAAAGTGATTTGCATGTGTCAAAACCTGTAAATGCATCATGCTGAAGGTGCATGCATTAAAATTTGACAGCTTCTCCCCTCCCCCCAAAAAACATTTAACAGTAATGTTTTTCTTGTTGATGTGTGTATATATATATATATATTTTTAAAATTGTAATTTATTGAATGGAAAACACTGCTATGTTCTGCATGTGCGCCACCTTTGTTTCTAATGAGGAATCCACTGCCTTTAAAAAAAAGCATGTGCCATGTAAACTCATATTTATAAATAAATTCATGTTATTTAGACACAATCAGCTGTGCTATAATTATGCACACTTACTCATTTGCTCAGCACCTCGCTAGTCCCACTGGGCAATGGCAATCCTTAAGCGGCATAATTTTCTTAACCATGGGTGTTTTTTTGCCCCCCTATTTTAAACGGTTGCAATTACAAGTCTTCACTTTAGGACCTGTCATCTCATTTTACAAGGTTAAGGCAAAGACCAGGCATTAGGAAATATGACCCCTCCACACCCCCACCTCCACCACCTTAGCTCTGGCTAACGAAACTGATATTTGTTACCTCAATTTTTTTTGTGTGCGCTGTGCACACCTTGGAAATAAATGCACATCTGACACATAATGCCTTCTTTTGTGTTTGACACAATTTCTGCCTTTGAGTTCAACATGATCACCCAGGCTTACGCAGTTCTCTCTACCTGTTTGTGTGTGTGTGTGTTTTCATAGTTTTAAAGATGGTATCATTCCCGGCATATGCACATATGAGAATTTTGCCATTGTTTCCCTCTTAGTCAGGCTGCCTTGTTAACGCTACCGGCTGGTATGTGGAATTAGTCACTCATTATTCTCATCAGTACTGACAGAAACATACATTCACAACAACACACTTGATTTGAAC
Organism: Micropterus dolomieu; assembly: GCF_021292245.1. Classification (NCBI taxonomy): domain Eukaryota; kingdom Metazoa; phylum Chordata; class Actinopteri; order Centrarchiformes; family Centrarchidae; genus Micropterus; species Micropterus dolomieu. Next base: position 14,590,505 of record NC_060161.1, on the reverse strand, counting down.
TGAGGCACTTCCTTGTTTCAGAGGCAGAGGTTTGTAGTTTTCTTTGTGACTATCACAGTGCTGTGTCCTGTACTAGTCCGTGGAGCGCTCGTTTCATTGTGCTTATGCAGCAGTTAGAAAAACAGTAAATTTTGCAGCATGGCTGGAGGATGCTGCGGCGATACAGTGTCCTTTGCTCTTCTAATTCCACCCCATGAATACTATTTTTAGACATAATTCAGAAAAGGAATTGTCTTTTTTATTTTTTAAATACATGTTCCTTGATTTGTTACCTGTTGTTTAGTTTCCTCTCTGCGCTACTTTCTTGTATACAAGTCATTCTAAAATCTAAAATGCTGATTATTGAGGAGGTGCTTTATTCGCAAATTAAGAGGCAAGATTTATTACAGCTTAATTCACAGATCTGCCTTAAAAGTGAATGTAGATGAACATGGTTTTTGGCTTGCGGTGATCTTCCTACTGTATTGCCTCGGCCCCCACTGTCTGCAGCGCCCTGTGTGTCCAGCCATTAGAGCTTTGAAGTCAGCGGTCGCTGTAATATAAATGTATTAGACTTAAAGCTGGCATAAATAATTCACCTGGACATTGATTAGCTGTCTTGCTCCCTAACATGACATGTGAGTCACTGAATATGACTGCTAGTATTATTGGAATGAGACTTTGTCTATCTTGTCACGGAAGGCTTTGATTCTCGCTGCTTTTCCCTTCATTTTTCTTCTTCTGTTCTTCTTCTTGGATTGGGCGATGGTGCGATATTATTTTTAGAATGTGGATTTCAACATCTAGGCCTTTAAAAATCTTTTTTTTAGTATTTGTTATTAATGATTTAAATTGAGGTTTTTGATTTCTGTGGGAAAATTCTCAGGTGTTTCTTAGAGCAAATTTCTGATCAATTTAGATTTAATTTTCTTCTCTCAGCTGGCACTAATCCTGATCTATCAGGACATTTTACCTTGTTTCCATAATCTTTGTTTTAGCACTACTTGAGGGGAGGAAAAAAAATTCCTGAATGTGGCGGATACCATAATTTGTTTGACCTCTGGGAGCCATAATCAGTGAGAATTTGTTTTTCCTACCACCTAACTCCAAGGAGGCTCACAATTTAGTGTCATTTAGCAATTTGACATGACGTTGTGCCCGGGCTTTAAAAGTCTTCTTATTCTCGTCTCCTCCTCTCCTCTCCCTGCCGTCTCCCTCCTCCCTAAACCTCACACAAAGGCCTGGATCACTGTGTGTGCAGGTCGAATCGGAGAAGTGGCCTGCCCAGTTCACCCTAGTTTTATATCTCCTTTCACTTTCCCCCTGTTCCACTTTGCTCTCTCTATCTCCCTTCCTCTCTCTGTCTACCTTTTGTTTCCTGCCGATGCTAACACAGGTCTTGTGAAAAAAGGCGGCGGGTTAACTCTGGTGCTGTGGGCTAACATCACACCTCAACAGGTCTGGAGACGCAGAGGCTCAGGGAGGGAGAGCGGGATCTGGGCGGCCAGCTCTCCTGCATCGGGGCTGCAGGGCCGTAAATCCACTGGCTTTATTTACTGCCTCTCGGACTTATGAATGTTAAGATATTTGACGCCACCCCTGGCCCCATAATTCTCCAGGCCTGGAGACTTTTGGCGGAGGTTTTGAGTTTCGACATGTAATTACGACGAGTTTAAAAAAGAACGAGAAATTGGGGGGGGGGGGGATGAAAACGCAACACCAAGCATCCACCGCTGTGTTTAGAGTGAAGAAAGAATCTCCCAGAACCCGTGGCGATTCTACTACAAGACGGTGGAAAGGCTTTGTGTGGTAGAAACAATAGCTTTTCTCCCCTTTTCCCTCTTTGTTTCAGTTGTGTTGCCGTGCCAGGATTGTTCATGTTGCTGCAGTTTCACCTTCTTGAAAAATAAAACCTCTTTCATATGGGCTGACTACTTCCTTTTTATCGTTTTTATTCCTAGGAAGAAATAATGAAGGATTTTCTGGTCAGATTATTGTAATGAACATGCAGAAGTGAATGCAACACCACCGCCTTTTGTGCTCATATGCACACATTGCTGTGGCCTTATCTGTTATAATTGACACAGACAGACAGTATCTTTCCTAAACGTGGCAGCAGCATAAGCATAACAATGGTATATCATATGGATTATGTGTGTTCGGCTGCTGTAAATGGATTTTTGGCTGTGACAAGAGGAAAGATAGTTTAATGCGGATTTAAGGGATAGGGCCCACACCTTATCAAATTGGCTTTACATGTTAATAGGGCCTAATTGGTGTCCACGGGGGGTTTCATGGCACGGCGCGGCCACATTTTGTGCCTCTAGCCGCAAAATGCACTCTGAATTTAGTTGGAAGGTTGCGCTCCTTTTGTCTTGCAAATCACTTTTGTTTACAAAGTATGGCGGAAGCGGCTCCCGCTCTCTCTATCTCCCTCCCACTACTCCTTTTTGTGCTTCCTCTCTCCCTCTCTGCTGTTTCTCTCATCCTATGCGAGGAGAGGGTAAAGAAAAGGTCCTTATTTTTCTTCGACTCAATAAACAGTCATAAAAAGCACAATCTGCTTTGGATTTGAGGAGTTAAGTTAGAGAAAGGGGAAGGGGGTGGGGGGCTGGGAAGCAAAGTTTGGCACCATTAAACTAAAATTGGGGCCTGCTAGACATTAGCGGTGCACAGCACATTCTCGGAGCTTAATTAGTCCAAACTGTAATTGTTCATGGTCTGCCAATAGGAGTAATGCTCAGGAAAAGTGGAGTTGCACTAAATCGGCCCAGGTTTTTAAAACAATAAATCACTCGCATATTTGTGCCGTGATTCAGATGGAGGCTCGACCTCTCCCATCTCGACATGTGGTAAATTGTAAAGTCAATGAATCGCAGATGTAGGGGTGGCGGGGGTGGTAGTGGGGAGGGACTCAGAAGGAGAGGGAGAGGGAGTACAGTAAGGTTTTGTTGGTGCCTGGTGAATGAATGGAAAAGATTTGTGCAGCAAATATTTACTGAGCAGAGATATATGTTTTTTTTCTCTCTCTCAGCTAGCTGGGTTTAATTGTCTAATGCTGATGATGTTGGCAGGCAGAGCTGTGTGAGAGCTTACGCGCTTGTCGATCTGTCACTTTGCTTGAAACACCACAGAGGCAAAAAAATAAATAAAAAAAAATCAGTCAGTTTGTGAGTGTGTTTCTAATCAGATTTTTAAACTAGTGCAAAGGGAGTAGAGGTTCCCTGGTGGCAGTGTGAGCTGGGCTTGGGTGTAGCTAACATTCAGCTGCAGTCAAGTCTGGTTTGGGGCTAAACCTTTTTTTAATTAAATCATTGACTTCATTGTTTTTAATGTAATAACAGCTAATCTGATGCCTAATTTTGACTTCAGTGTAACATATTATGCCTGTTACTCATTAAGTCATAGCACAGCCTGATGTTCTTTTTCTTTTTTCTTTTTTTTTAGTTAAAAACAAATTATTCTCAGAATGGATAAATCCATTTCACCTCCTGTATCCTTCCTTGTTTCTGTCAGTGAGCCACCACACTCTGCTTTTCTGTGCCTGAGCAAAGAAAAAAAGGCATTAGTTTAGCAGCTGTGCACTGGTGTGCCCCCCCAGCCCTCAGTGTAACCCCCCTCTCCTAGCAAAACCCTCCCTCGCTCTCTCTTTCTCCCATGCATTTCTATAGAGTTCAACACAAAGATAGTACTGTACATCTGGAATGCAACTTTTGTCATCTGTTAAATATAGGCTAGCTCTGCTTCTGGCCCAAAGGGCTTGGGGCTCCCTGAAACATGGAAATTAAATTTTGTGTGTGTGTGTGTGTGTGTATGTAGCAGACAGTTACCCACATACAGAGGACGTTGCTTTATTTTTATTTACCTGTTTTCCTTGGTATACAGCACATTTTGCACTTGCCTAGAATTGCAAGTACACTTTTAATTTCAAAAGCAGTGCAGAAATAAGGACAGAGGCTGATGTTAATTTGGGTTTTGACCATTTTCTCATTGGATTTCTCAAAAAAGTCTGCATTTTGGAACACTTTAACATGAATAAACTCCAAAATTTCCCAACAGATCTTTCAAAATACATGGCTCTTTTTGCATTTGCAGTTCTTTAAGGACAGTGCATAGCTGAACCATTCATTCCTGTTAAGTGGCACCACCAAGTACAAATACACGTGTTGACAGTGTTGGTTGGTAGAATGGGAAGCTTCCTCTCACTTTCCAGTCAATAGAGTGAACTTACATGGAGCTGTTTCAAATAAAGAGTTATTGAAAATGATGATAAGATCATTTGAAGTGGTTGCTGGAGATTTGAGATTTTATTGGCTGCGTAACCGCGCTGCATCCAGCTGAAAAGATAAGGTCAAAATGACTATTGATCACATCTTTTAGATATGAAGGTTATAGTTAGGATTGGCTAGTTTCAAGAGATGATTACCTAGAATTGTTTTTTTTTATAACATGTCAGAATTACAAAACCATTCAAAATGTAATTTTCTAGCAAAACAGGTTGGAGTGTTGAAGAATTGTTATGAAAGAAGCATTTTTGTCCTGTGGAGCTGTAGATGTGCATCTAACCATGTTTTAACTGTGGTGCTTTTTTGATTGAGGAGAAGAAATCCACAGAATGTTATGTGAAGAATAGTTTGAGCTCAGGTATTGCTCCAGAAATACTTCTGCTATGTGCATTTCTTTTTTTTTTCTCCTCTCCCTCGTCTTTTGCTTGCCTGAATGTGCATATTTCTATAAGTTCCTTCATAATGGGACCAGAGTGCTCCAGTAGCCAAATGAATTCACCAGTAGCGAAGTGGGAGGGAAAGCATGGGGCTGGAGGGGGCAGAGAAAGCGGGAAATGTGTGTGTGTGTGCGTGTGTGTGTGTATGGAGGGGCGACGGCGGGGGGCTGGGGGTCGGATGCACAAAAGGCGTCTGAATAGAGCGCATAATTGCTGTTAATGCCAGGGCAATGAGAGCAGCGACAGTTCCTGGTTAGATGTCCAAACAATAGTGCCCCTAGGCTTCACATTTATCTTCCCGTTTAAAAAAAATAAAAACAACAAAAAAAAGCCCTGGCAGGGACTGAGCGTGGAGGAACACAGATTGGAGCAGGCAAGTTTCAGTTTTAAGCCACATTTGACGAGCAGGCATGTTTTCTTTTATGTGTTGTTTCTGCCTCTGAAGCAGAGGCAGAAACAACGTTTCTCTTCACGCTTCCCACCCTCATCGTCATCAGGAAATTAGCCTTAAAAGCTCTGGGTGAGAGGGCCGCTGTGACGCTGGAGGAATTCTGCCAATGCCGGCCTTCTGTTTGGATTGCGCAGTGTGTATGTGAAGGGTCAAAGTGCACTAGCGCTGACATGCTTTTCGTTGAGAAAGGAGCTTCCCCTCTCACCCGACTGATGGGGAGTGCTTGAGTGCTGAGTCTCCACTGGAGTTTGTTTGTGTGTGTGTGTGTGTGTGTGTGTGTGTGTGTGTGCATGGAGGGAGGAGGTGCCACACTACCATCACAGCTCTTAATGATCATGTCAGGCTAGATAATGACTAGCCGTGCCAGCGTGCAGTGAACACCTGTGGTACACCAGCCTTTTATGGATGTGGTAGAATGCTCTGGAACATACCACAGAAGAAAAATCTCATTCATGCCGATACATTTTTTTATGAAAGTATCCCCCCCCCCCCATTTTTATTTTGTAAATTAATAATCAGACAACAGTGGTAAAAAAAATACTGGCAGCAAATTTAATTTTCTACATAAAATAGAAAAGAAGATGATATGTTACCTCAGGTTAACTATCTTGTGGTACTTTGAACTCCTATATTCTGCACAACACCAGACCACACGATTACATAAATAATAGCAAACTCTATGTGCAGTTTAAAATTTGTTTAGCTACATACTGCATATTATGCAGATGGTGTTTTTCAGCAGTGTTGTTTTTTTTAACTAGTTTGTATCTTCATACTTAGTGTAGTCAAGGGAATTTCTTTATGCAGATAATCTGTTCAAAATGGCTCAGATGGGAAGGAGGCCCTTTGTGTGTGCTAAACACATAATGGAGGAGTTTAAGGTGATAAAACTCCAGTCAATGTATTTTTAATCTACTAATTAAACTTTTAATTGTAGCAGGATAAGCTCCAAGGAGTGTGTGATTATGTGCGTGTGTGTTTGGGAAGCAGAGCGGAGTCCACTAATGAGGTGATCGTCTGCTTGTTTGTCGTTTAAAGGTGGTGGATTCATAACCGCCTGCAAAAGGTGAGGGAGGTTTTAGAGTGCAAGCAGAAATAAATTCATCTACTAATCTGCAGATTATGGTGGGATTTGGAAGTAAAAAAAAATGTTGCTGAGATTACTTTAAAAAATGCACAAGGCTAATAAAATGAAACCCCTTTACACTGGCGTGCCGTGTGGAACGACGTTAGATTCTTCTTTTTTTTTTTTTTCTTCTAGTTGATGAACCAATTCCATTGAAAAACAGATTAAGAGTAAATTCCCATGTTAGCTCTTTCACCAGCTGTTAGAAAACCTATTTACACACAATAATAATACGCCTCTTGTAAAGAGACAGCTGTCAACTTGTGTACAGCACTAGATAACATTTCATGTGAACAGCTTGTCACATCCACACATGGCCTACGCCTAGCATGTGAGCGCTGAATTGCCAACCATTGTGCAGGTAATGGTGTATGGAGTGCATTAAGTGTTTATTTTGCTCCAAAATGCAGCATCAAGCAATAGGATTGATTGTGAAAAGTTGCAATGTAATTGTATACAGTCTGTAAACAGTACTTTACGGACTGTGGACTTTATATATCACGTTTTTCATTACCTTTCAAGTAACATTTGTTTTTCTATTTTTTTTTTCCAAAGTGGATCTTCGCATCTTAAACTGTACTTATAATATGCTAAAACTCAAAACTTATGTATGGACACCCTCCTCAGTATTATACATTCATTCCCCCTCAGTGTTACGCATTCATTCCCCCTCAGTGAGAGGCCAGTGTCTCAGCAGTGTTAGGGGTCAATTCCAAAAGTGAACAAATTGACTCAAGGCACTGAGTGAATTGTCAATTGCCTTCCTCCCTCCAGGGGTCAGAGTGAATGGAGTGTCTTGTTTGGACAACTGTCCCGAGGTGAGATCAGTGGCCTTCAACGTCCCAGCAAAAAGGGACATACTGACGGACAGACAGACAATCAGACGTGCGAGTGAGCACTTGGCACTGTTGAAAACAATGCAATCTAGTCACCCTGAAATTACTGTTTCATTGAAATAATGACCTGCAGTTCACCGTCGTTGGCAGCTCTGATGGCGTCCACCACTGAGGCGTTGACACAATGAGGAAGTAATCATTGTAATCTTCCTATGATAAAACCAAGTCTGTATGACAGCTGATTTAGTGGACCTCTGTGTTAAATATTAAATGTAGATTAGTGCAGCACATGTTCCCGTACTTGAGTTTACATACTTTGGCTGGGGAATGCTCAGAGGGTGATTATTTGACATCCTGGTTTCTCTACTGATGGGTCTTGACCCAAAGTGGGACACAAGTGCTGGGGATGGGACACAAGTCTTTTTCCAGTGTGTTTTCTCCCTGTGACAGTCCCTGTTCAAAACTGTTGAAGTGAAAGATTGGATCTCTTATTTGGTTTGGAAGCTGCTTAAGTGGAGCAACCCCTTTCAAAGTTAACACTACAATATTTTAAAGTTTGTCAGTAAGGAGAAACTGGCCTGTCGTCCTTTGGGCTTGGTTATACAGCTTAACATAATATCTTTCAGTAAGAGTGAAATTGTTGAGGTGATATGTCATGTAGTTATGTGATAAATGTGTGAATGTATTTTTGTACGAGATAGAAGTTATTTTGCTTTACTATCCCTTCGCATGTAAGCCAAAGGTAAATTAACATATTAACCATGAATCTGAAACCTGTTCAGTTATAATGAAAGTTTGATTACAGACATCACTAAGCGGCCTTTGTGTCATCTGATGCACGTCACGGTGCCCTTTAGAACCAGGGCGCTCTTTATCACCACTTTACGGCCTCCTCTATCTTTATTGGCCACCACACTTTGCATATTTGAAATGGCAATAAAGATAAATTTTCAGCTTCGTCATTACGGTTGGCGTCAAGTGGTTAAGATTTCAGGATGGATCCTTCATCAGCGATGTGATGATTTTCGTTCTTTCAGAAGCTAATCTGTCTTTTGTGGGAGGTCGGTCAGCGTGCATTTAAATGGCCAGTGCAGGGCTCTGGAGCATTTCTGGTAGATGAGTTCAGTTTTGCATGTCTATAAAAGCCCTTTGTCTGTTGTGGATGACCCTTGCTGTTGTAAGGCCTGTATCTGTCTCTGCTCAGGCAGGCAGGCAGGCAGGCCGGCAGGCAGGCCTGCAGTGAGGATGCAGCAGCTGGCCGGGGCCCAGGCACAGGAATGCTGTGTGTCCTGTTTAAACAGTGGCTTGTCTCAGTGCAGGCCTGGAGGAGCTGAGGGAAGGAAGTTGCTGCATGTTTACATAGCTGAATTGTCCTTTGGGCCCCCCAGTGTCTAATGCACTTCTGTTCAAACATTCACAAGTGTGGCGATGACCCCCACTGATGCCGGTGTTCACAGCTCTGCCTTCACCCTGCTTTTGCTCTCTGTTTGGATGTGGGTTTGTGAACAATGAAACAGTGAAAGACAGATAGCCACCACTTTCTTTCCTACTGTGGGTGTTTGCTGCTTGAACCTGGAGCCTTGGATGATAGATAAAAAGTATTACATGGCTCAGTTGATCACAATGAGACACACGGGAAGGGCAACTAGAAGAGTTATACAGACAGATGAAGAGATAGAAGGCACCTGATTGCTCTAACCAAGGTCCTGTCCAACAAGAAGCCAGACATTGACATACGGCGGAGTCGTCAACCTAATTGTTGTTTGAATTACCTGTTATGATCCAATGACATATCTCTCACACTCTTGCCACCAGAGCGGAAAATGTATCCGGGGATTGGCATGATCTTCGCGAGTGTGTAAACCTGGCTTCAACAAGATGGATAAATGCAATTATTGGGCAGACCTGGAAAGGATAAAATCCATTTAAAGCCCGTAAAGCTAAGCAGGGGCCGTGGTTAATTCATTTGGCCAATTTACGGGTGATGTACGAGTGTCGGGGCACATTAGTCAGGCTGGGGAGAGGTGAGTGTGTGTTGGCTCAGCGGTTTGGGTGAATGTGGATATGTAGGGGTGGAGGGGGGCTACATGTGAACATGCTCTTTGGTTGCAGAGCAGTCTCCTTGAGACCTGGTTCCTCACTTCCCTCCACTCCTCCTCACTTGCCGTCTCAGCGGACAAAACAAATGGAGCCTGGACATGGAAATGACAAAAAGATGCACTGAGTGGGAGGGAAGCGGGATTGCTTTGCAAATGAGGTGGGGAAACGTGGCTGTGGTCCACTGGGCGGCAGAGTGACTACCAGCATGCTTTGCCATACAGAGAGCTCAATCAGGTCCTGTTGACACCCCCGCAGCCTGCAAGTTAAATGACGGCTTTTTCTTTACGCAGCAGTTGCTGCGACCATGCTGTGACCAGTCATAGTAATTATGAGCAGACCTGTAACCTAATTTCTGGGTCTAGTGTCAATCTATCAAGTAGTATTTTTACGAACATTGTTATTTCCATTTTTTACCTGAAAAATCCTCCCTTTTGGCTTGAGCAATGCTTACTGCTGCCACTGGCAGTCTCACCTATGTTTATGAAAGCTCTTCAGCTGCTTAACTCTCCAAGTTATTTCCGTCTGTTTTTCTTGTGTAGCGGGGACAGATTTGTGTTGATCAATTCTTCCAACTCATTGACATTAGGTGGCTTCGCTCTGCTTAGTCTGTTACACAGGCATTGTCTCGCTGGAGCAAAACCACTCAACGGTTACACAAGCTGAGTGGTATGCAAAAACAGCGGTTAGAGCATAGCCGGGTAGTTGAGAGGCGTTGAGGTAACCTTGGTTTACAGCTCTAAGCCACAGCCGGAATCAGGGCACAGTTTGCTATCACACAGAGACACAGAGGTTAAGACCTCAGTAACTTTGATGCAGATGTTTTTTAAGTGGTTGAGATCATACTTAAGTGCCTCTTGGTTCAGTAGATTTGGATTGCCGTGTGCATGCATGTTTGCAGCCTGTGTCTGAGGCAGTGTGTGTTAGCATTTGTCACCTGACTGCCAGGCAGCCAGCCTCAGGAAACCAGAGTCCGTGTGAATGCTGAGGCTTGTCAAAGACAGGTGCCAGCGCTGCCGCCCATGCCTGCCGTACAGCAGCTGGTGAAAGACTGCAAGGCCCACAGTCAAGTGTGGGCCATTGGGAGACAGCATCAGCTAGAATTCCCTGCCGGCGGGGGATCAAATGGGCAGGCCTCACTGCAGCCCTGTGGCTTAAGGCTGAAACATGCTGCATGCACCTGTGCATGCACCCTCTGCAGCCACCCAGTATACCGTAGGTGCTTTCTGCACACTTGTGTTCATGCTTCTATAGGGAGAGATGTAACAGTGCTCTGAAATTGTTGCTTTTAAGCACTATTGCTTATGTTTTAAGTGCTATCCAAATAGGGAAACTGGAACATGGAATCCAGTTTAATTCTAAACTTAAATTAAACAGTTTAATAGATTTTACAGGTAAACAAACATTTAAAGCTGATCTGTTGTTTTGTTATGCAGCTGCATTTTAAAGGAGCTGGAATTGCACTGCAGACACCGAGACTCAAACACCAAAAGACATTCATATTGCAGATGTGAGACCTGTCAAGTGCAAGTGAGCACCAACAACCACAAGAGGCGTGTAGTGGTCTTCAAGTATTCCATTATGTTACATATGTTGCCTAATTGTGAGAAGAAAAATCAATAAAATACATTCTTACATGATGCATTCTACGTTATGGTTTGATAGAGTGGACACTGGATGTGTGATTATCAGATTCACTCTTGCCTAGTTGCAGTTTGATTTTAATTGAAAAGTTCTTTTTGACAACCCAACATAGCATTAGAAATGCAGACAAACTGGTAACAAAGTCATCATGTACAAATGCCTCCCGTCCGTTATTGTTTTAGTGTCTGTGACTTCCTATAGTACTGTTAACATTGTGATTTTAAACAACAATGCAGCCTCTCTCCCAAGCTGAGCAATGACACAACTGGAAAGTCGGACAGGAAACCTCCCACGTCCTCTCAGGCTAGATGGGCTGTAGCTGTGCCTGGGAGCCATTTCTGTAAGCCCTCTGAGCCTTCTATGGGAAGTTCCATGGACCCTCTTTCTTCTCATTTTCTACACTCGCCTTTGGGATCACTTTGAGTGCAGTCTGAAAATCCTGTGCTGTTAATATGCAGATCTGGTCATCATCTTTTCCTGATCTGCCTGCTCGCTTCTTCCCAGATGCTCGCCCACCCTCATGAGAGAACAACTGCTGGCTGCTGTCTATAGGCCAGTGCAGTTCCTCACCCTGACAGGGGGGGGACGCAGACGCATGGAAGCTTTCGATATGCTCCGATAGATCATTTGACATCAGCAGACGTGCCTCCAAACACAACTGTTCCCAGTTAGTGGCGAGCTGCCAGTTATTATTAATGTCACCAGTAGGACAAATGTTTTTCACTGTGTGTAGTTTCATACCATGTGAAAAGTTATTCAAGCTGGTGAACCAACCTGTTAATCTTCTCTTATGCTTTTGTGAATTTATAAGTAAAAATTGACCTCAGCCTTGCTTTATATGGCATACATTTGGCTACTCCTGGCGTGAGAGTTACAGCTGTGGCTTAATATGACACCTAAAGCTGCAAGGGGAAATTAGGGAGAACAAATATGCCAGGTTACCTCAACAAGCAGCCATTCACCTGGATAATTTTATGGTCATACAGTCCAAAGCATAATTTTTTTTTGGGATGCCCACGAACCAAGTTTTGTAAGTGAGTTAACGTTAGTGGTAGGCCTTGCACATTCAGAAATGATCTCACTGAAAGCATTTTAAGCCTGACATTAATGAGGCCAGTCAGCGCAGTTAATCTGCTGTTATTTAGCTCTCTGGTAGTGTTAAATCATAAACAGGCTGAGAGAGGCCCCACTAACAGGCAGTGATGAATAAATAGCAAAACGTAGGCCTGAGCTTGAAGGGAATCTTGTTTCTTGGCTGGCTAGTTCGACTGTTGTAGCTCCCTGGCCAGAGATTGAGATGCTGTGGTCTGAGACGCTGGGAAAGTCAACCTCTAATTGTTCACAGAAGCCATTGGCAGGAGAGGCTGAGAAATGATGAGTGAGGCATCAACAGGGGTGGATGCTGAGATGAGACTGCTCACACTTGCCGTTCGGGGGTTTCAGGAAAGAAGTCGAACCCACTGGGATGCACCCCAAGGACAAACTGGTTGTCCTAAAGAGAAAAAAAACTCTAGAAAACCAAAGTCTTTTTCCTTGGCTCACTTTTAAGAGACAGACACTTTCTTCACGTTTTAAATTGGCCCTGTCATGCGGTTTCCTCAACTGGGCTGCCGGGAGCCGACTGTTTCCACATAGGCCAATGTTCTGTACCAGTTTTGGTTTCGAGAAAAATAAGGGTCTGTTTTTTCTGGCACTGATCACTGTGGTATTAAACCTCCAATCTTTTCCAAAAGCTAACACAGTCATGCGCTTGTATTCTTCACGCCTTTTTGATCTCTGTCACAGTTGCTTGGCATGAGGCACATCTGCCTCTCTGTCCTAACACTGCCACGACCCTGTAACCCTCCGCCCCTCCCACTTGTAGCACAAATCCAGTGTTTGTGGTATTTTTCTGTGAGCCATAATTCAGCAAATAACATCAGTAATGATTCAATTGGGCATAAAGTAATTGAGAGGCGGCCTGCTTGCCATCTGTCTGGTGAGATTACTACTTTCTGTGTAATTAAACGTGTGACCTTGCGGCCGTGGAGGGAGGTGCCAGTGGGCAGGCACTGCCAAAGAGCCAGGCCGTCTTATTTGAAGTTGGGGGGGTGGCTGGCTGGGAGCGGGGAGAGTTGTTGTGCGGTTTTAACAGTTTGGCCCGGCTGCTAAAGATAGCACAGGCTGATGTGAGTCGAGCTTAAGTGGAAGTCTCCTTTACATGGATGTGCCCTTTGTGTGTGTTTGGGGATATTCACCAAGCCTCAGTCAATTTGCCAATGTGAGAGAAGCCCCCCTGAAGTCGGAGTGATCCCTGTGTGCATACAGTGAAACCAGGAGAGGGTAGAGAAGTAGGGGCCTAAGAGTGTGTGTGTGTGTGTGCTGGTGGGGTCACGACGGGCTGAATAGAGGCTGCTGTTTTAACTCTGATTTTATGTGGGGTTTTGTTATGACTCCTGAGGTTTGGTTTCCCTTGGACAGTGTCCAGAGACTACAAGGCCTGCTTCTCCTCAGCTCTCCTGCGCGGCCGACGTAAAGGGCCCTGCAAAGCTCTGTGATTGGATTTCAGTCCTGATCTGGTTGTTTTGTGTTGTAAACAGGGCATTGAAGACAGGGGTGATGGTGAGCTAATGAGTCTTTGTGTCAGTGTGTGCAAGGAGGAGAGGGGGGTTTGTGGTTTTCAAGCTTTATCTCCTGCATCCTCCACTGTGGTGTCACACACCCAGCTAAGAAGAGGAACTAAGACCCCGTAGTACCCTGATGATGTACACACATACACAAACACAGAAAACTGAAAAAGACATCAGTGCGGTTTACTCAATGTGGGCTGGATGGTGTCTTGCAATACTTCCGCCCAGAGCTTGGAAAAAAATTCCCTCTTGTTCCCCCAAACAAAAATAACCATTTTAATTACTATGGTTGTGCTATGGTGCAGCCACAGCAAGGCTGGCAGGACCCGGCTGAGGTGGCACTGGTCACTGGGGATGGGGACGAGGTCTGGGCCAGCCTCCAGGGAAATTACAGGGTGGTGTGGAGGAGGGGGGTGGGGGGCTGCCTCCACTCCCTGCTGTCAGCCCAGAGAGCTACTGTTTGCAACTAGCTAGCTTCTCTCTGTTTTAAAAGTCAAGAAGATCTGTGTATATGCAGCATGCTTTTTTTAAAAAGTGGACTTTCTGTTGTTTCTGACGTTCTTACGCATCTCTTCTGTCTCTAACCTCTTCAGCCATCTCTTTTCTCCCCTCCTCTGTTTTTTCGCCTCCCTCCCTCCACCCACCCTGCATTCTCTCCCCTCTCTCCCTCTCCCCTCTCAGTATGTGCTCTGATTACCTCTCCAAACTGGCAATAAGTTGATTGCTTTACAGAGATGATGTAAGCCTCTGCCCTAGGGTACATCAGGTTGGATTTCTCTCGCTTTATCTTGTAAAGCCTAAATTAACAGCTGGTTTGGTTGGAGTTCTCCTGGATCTGACTAAAGGATTAGGCTTGGTTCTCATGCGAGTCAATCTGGTTTGATTTATTGCAGGTCTATCAAAAAAGATCAATGGGAGTCCTTTTGAAAGTAAATCCTTAATCGCTCTTTGCACTTACGTGTCATCATTGTGAATTTTTTTCCCTCCCTTCCATCTCTTGCTCTCTCCTTTCTCCATTTCTCACTCCCTAATTCTTATTCTTTCCTTACACCACTGCCTTGTCTGTTTTTATTTTTTTCTCCTTCTACACCCCACCCCACCCAATCCGGGGTACTGATCTGTCTCTGTCGATGGTATCATGGTGAAATGCCAGATAGATTTTTTTTTTTTTCTCTGTTCTCATTAGTTATCTATCGGGGTAAGGCAGCCCTAAGCATGGTTTTAGCATCCTCTGGTTGTGATCACAACCGCAATGAGACCCTGCTGCAGCCGCCCTTGTTTTGTCTTCACCCAAACTTCACCTAAATTATGCCCCTGTTCCTCCACATTAGGCATGTCATTCAACCTGGGGCTCTACATAACCAGGAAGCTGAAGAATTCATGCTTAGTTGTTATAGCCTTGGCATGACAACTCCTTAATAGAGGTTAAAATGGCCATGCTGGTGAAAGTAAATATGAGAGAACCCGTGAGCAGGTTCAGGTTTTTGGTTTGGAAATTATTACACTGTTGTGGTACTTTATAAAGTTGATTTATGTGTTGTAGTTTCTTAAAACACCGAATCAACAGAGCGTCCGCATATTTCACCTTCTGATGACATAACTTTTTAAAATCTCAGTTCTCTGAACTTCGGTTTTGGGACAGCCAGAGTTATATTTCAAATATCGTCCGTATGAGGCCCCCCAAAAAATCCTGTATCATTTGGACTTTGTCTTCCTTCATCTTTCTTGTGTCCTCATTCCCTGCAGACCTAGATTCATGCTAACATATGAAACATGCTAAACCGATTCCAATAACATTATCCCAACTTTCAATCATATCACATATTGGAATACTAGGAGTAAGTGCACATAGTGCACGTCCCTGTAGTCAAAATGATATAACACTCAAACAACACCCTGCTGCATATTTTCTTCCAGACATTTGTCAGGAGGGGGTTAAGGTTGATATCCTTCCTCCTTCTCCAGCTTTTCACTTTCTTCACTCACAACAGGACTTCTGATTTTCTCCTACTCTTTCCTTCATCATTAAATCTGTAACAGACCGAAGAGCTAGATGGATGGACAAATCCTGTTGATGGTGTCGCCCATGTTTTGGTTACTGAACTTTCTCCTCCCTATCCACCCAACACCCATATTTCTCTCGAGGATTTCCTGGATCTTGGAGTACTCTGGAGTCTAGTTTTTTTTTTCCTCCGTTGTGTGAAAGTACATGGGGCGGAGGGAGGTGTGATGGGCTCTGGGTCGATCGATGTCAAATTCAGGTGTACCCTTCCTGGCATGCTCAGTGAGCTGGATGCCTGACAGACCTGGGGATGGAGGTGTGGGAGGGGCTGCGGAGTGGTGGAGTTGGGCGTATGAATGTGTGTGAGGGGGGCTGAGATCGACGGGATACGTGGGAAGGAAGGGCTTGCTGTCAGCCAGCTGGACCTCTTAATCCTACAGCCTTGGGGAAAGGGTGTGTGATTGTGTGTGCATGTGTGTGTGTTTGTGTGTATTGTGTTTGGCTCGTAGAGATTTGTCAAGTTTTGCACACCTCTGCTCCCCTTTTGGGCCCAGCTGAGCCCACAGTGTGAGTGTGTGTGAGTGTTTGTGTTCCAGAGAGAGAGAGAGAGAGAGAGAGAGGGAGAGACAACCAGGATTTCATGTGCACTGTGTTTACTGTAGTCCTCGCTTTAACGGCACACTGTATATTTATGTTGAGACGACACTGCCTCTCACCCCCTTGATGTCGGAGAGGCGCTGGGGGTTGGTACGATTTGGGGGGGTAGGGTGAGGGCAACAAACACTGCCAGCACCACCTCCTGCTCCGCCCCATCCCATCCCCTGCCTTCATGCCCAGCCCTCTCCCAGTATCAAACGCCTATTCTCCGAAACTCGTGTGTGCGCCCTTCATCTCACTCTACGTCATTCTGTAACTAACCGGCTGATTGTGTCATCCCCTTGTCATTCATTAGACACAAAACATATTATTTTGCCACATTCCATGCAAGCTTTCTCTTTCTTTTGCTTCCCAGTTTTCTCTCTCTCTCTCTCTCTCTCTCTCTCTCTCTCTGGCGTAGACTTTTGCATATATCACAGGCTGGCAGGCTAAGAGCTTGGGACTTCCCCACGCCACACTCCAAGCCTTTGATCCTTTGCTTTGGAGGTAACATCAAAAGGAGAGGCATAGAAAGGCAGCTACTACTGTGAAGTTCAATGTTCAACTTGATGGCTTGGCTGAGGGCTTTTTTTCCTCTCTCCTCCCCCCCCCCCCCTCCTCCCGCTGCTCCCTCGATCCCTTCGTTGCATCCCTCAGATGACAAAAACACACAGTTTGTAGCCGAGTTTTTTTTTGTGTGCGCCTCTGACCTCACCTCCATAGAACCTGGCATAAAACAAGACCTCCTCCCTGTAAAAACTCAGATATACAGATGGTGTGCACAAAGATGCAGCCGATGCTTTTTTATGGTGCGTTAAAAGGTGCCGTTCCAGCGCACGGCCCTTCCCTTTCTCTCCGTTTCTTCCACTCTGTGTGTGGATGACATGCAGCATCCTATATTGCAGCTGGTTGCATCAATGCCAGGCCAGGCCCATTGCTGCAGCGGTGGTGGATAGGTTAGCTGGGGGAAAAGGGCATCACACCATATTGTTTTCTGCAAGCCCTCTCTGTATGGATCCATCCTTACTCTCTACTCTCTTTTTTCAGCTGATTTTGGCTGCTGTGTTGACATGGTGCACGTAAAGCTTGCAATCAGTCGTTCACAGGAAAACAAACGATTTTCATAATGAATGCCTCATCTGACTTTTGTATGCAAACTCTCTAAATTAAGGAAGTATCAGATGAAGCCGTGCATTCCAGGTCAAAGCCAAGCTTTTCTGTGGTGTTGTCAACGGTATTTAAATGACACAGACTTGATAAGGCGATCCAGAAAGCTGAGGTGCTCCACTAAATGCTTTTTCGTCTTTTATGAGCTTCCCTGTCTGACTGTGCCAATTAGCAAAGGCGTGTGGCCTGCTTTTCTTCTCCTCTTTTTTTTTTCCCTGCTCCAACTCTCTTTCTAGATAGATGCTCTCTATCATACTCCCGCACACACAAACACACACTGCCGTACACACCCCAAGCACACGTTTGGTGTATCATTAGCTTAGTGTGCGGGGAGGCGTGCGAGCCCAGGCTCTCCCCTGCCTTATCTCCATGTCAATCACAGCGTGTGTGTGAACATCAGTTGTAATGATCTCCATCCAGCCTGTCGGTGCGTGTTAGCGCCTGGCTTCCCTCGCCCCCGGAGCAAGCCGTTCCCTAGCTAATAGATGCAAAATTAAGCTGATCAATAGATGGCCTCAGCTCATTATTGACATGTTATCGCGGCGTGGGATTTTTGTGCGGGGGTTTTATACAGAGCTAGCTGGAGATGCAAGGCAGGAGGAGCAAAAAAAGTTAGCTGTCTTCTCCAAAAGTGGCTTAGGCCTCTTTATTTCAACCCTGCAATTAGATTAGATTAAGGTAATTATTCCTACTCATTCTTATGCATGTACTATTTTAGATGCTAAAGATGTTGTTTATTTATATTTGTCATGGACTCAAAGACAACGCAACCTCCTCGATCTAAGAGTATTTCTGGGCGTATATGATTGTTTAGCTAGCTGGATAAACTGCTTCATCCGCGAAGAGGGAGGCTGGCATAATATTACTTCTACTGGAAGAGTAATCACCTGCACAGTGGTAGGAAATGAGATGGAGACTTTGTAAAACGCCATATTAAAGATTCATCAATAATTGGCATGTGTGCTGCTGTTTGTATTGCGGGGAGGAGGGTGGAGGGGGGACTCTTATGGACGGATCACCATGTGATTGAGCTAAGTGGTAATTAACCATGAGAGAGGGGTGGGTGTGTGTGTGTGTGTGTGTGTGTGTGTGTGCCTTTTTGAGCCTGTGCTTTCAGGTGTCTGTGTGTTTGTATGTATGCATGCGCGTCACTGGCAGAGTTGATTTGGAGGTGAGTGCTGGGGGCATGTGGTCAGGTTATGGAGGGACGGGGGAGGGGGTGAGAGGCACCCACTCTGGCTCGAGCTGTGCCGCCTACCCTGACCCTCCTCAGGTCTTATTGTCATGGAAGCATCTCCCATTTTAATGAGCTCCAATAACCAAGCCCTTATTACTTATTTATTCATTAAGCTACCGTGGCAAAGCGGCAGTACCCCACTGTGTGAGTGTGCATGTAATTACTTGTGTGGAAAATGTTTTTGTCCTTCCTTCATGCACGATGTCATAGTAAATACCATGTTTCTCAATACTAATAAGTTAGGTTAAAATCTAATTGAACCTAATATAGATAGCTTGAGGCTGATGAATTAGCCTAGTTGATTGCGTTACTAATCCATAACCTGAAACCATAGTTAAGATTTGAGTTGAAACCATCAAAAACCCGGGCTTTAGGTATGCTGAGGGAGTAGGCCTCATGGATATGGAGGCTGAACTGCTTCAAGGTGTATGTGCAAGTGTGAAAGACACAAAACAGACTCAGTGTTTGTTGGTTTCGTATGATGCTTTTGTGAAGATTAATTGCCAGTTGTGTGTGTGTGTGTGTGATGCCTTCAATGTAATGCTTTCTGTTTGATGAATATGCGTAGGTGGTATTGTGTGATAGCGTGTAGTGTTTTCAGAATATCGTAAGTCTTTGTGAAGCCTGAGAGTTTACACATTCTCTCCCTCTGAGGCATGTTTCATAGCTTCCTTATATCCAGTCTACCGTTTAACTAATTCATAGTGAACTGTTGCAGAACAAAACCAGACACCCAACATCAAGGGCAGCGCATAGCTCTCCTCCAGCACAATGCCAAATACAGCACTCTCCAGCAGAACGTGGGCGCTGCAATCAGCTTACTTTTCTCCCTCAGCAGAGCTCAGCTGCCGTTCACCTTTTTAACTCTCCCCTCCACACCCCAGACCCCGCTTCCTGCACAAAAGGTAAGCATCGAGTGAGGGTATGAGTTGCCCAACCTCTTCTCCTCCCTTCCCCTGGCATGGCCTGTAGAGTAAGGGGCTCAGATGCACCTAGGCCTGCAGACATGCGTTCACCTCCATGTAGCCTCTAAGTAGGTCAATGTGTATGAGAATCCAACCAGGGAAGGTCCAGGACCTGATCTCTGACCTGGCAATCCATCCGTCTATTTCCACCAAGCTGTGGAGCCTCTACTGACTGCTATTAATAACAATGCTAATCTAAATGACACAGAAAATAAGAATGCACACAAATCACAATTACTGTGAATACCCAGACTAAGCTAATAGTTCAAGCAGATGTTTACATGATATCCGTAATCTTGACTATTAATTATGAAGATGATGAGTGGTAGCCTGCAAACTAATATGAGAAAGGTACATATTATATCTAGATATCCTGTTACCTGGATGACAGAAAATAATGGAGGAAAGCAGAAGGACTTGTTCATCATGTTGATAATATGATAGAGCGCCTTTATACCAACATGCCACTCTTATTTTTAAAATAACAGTGCATCTTTTAGCCTTTGTGGCGTAAACACAAAATCAAAACACAAAAAGACTGGGGAGTATTGATGAGTAATCCTACTCCATTTAAATAAATTAGTTAACTGTGATTACACTCCCAGTAGGACAGTATAGTTAAGCTGCATTTATTATGTAAGAAGCAAAGCTTCCAGCATTCCAACATGTAGGCTAACTCACTCAATTTGTCACCCAAGTGATTATGGATGTCAATGAAAGCATCCCAAAGCCCAGGTTATATTTGTGTCTTGAGTAAAGGGAAAGGAAGAAGGAGGAACAGTCACTCAGATAGAAAAGCAGCGAGTGCTGCTCTGTGAAGCAGGAGAAACACCTGAAAGCAAAGGCATTCTGCAGCAGAGCATGATGCTAAAGGTGCCAGAGTGCCTGTTCATTAGCAGGGCTGATGGAAGACCAGCCAGCTCCTGCTGGCCTTCACCCTCCCTGCCACAATATTTATAGAGCCGCCTAGAGATACTCTTAATGACACAGGAAGAGGGACAGTGGGAAAGGGGGAGGGGTGCAAAAGTCAGAAATGGTACGCTGTTTACTTTCTGAGATTTGTTGAGAAGTTGGTCTGTTTCGGACCGCAGTCATGTTAAACCCTCACACTTCCTTTGAGAATGCAGTATGAGCATTCACGTGTGTGTAGTCTTTCTGAAAACTCTATCATTATCCAATTAACTTAATTAAAGGTAGCAAACTACGTTTTTGCTTCACTTTTGTGGAGAATTTTGTCTCCTTGTGAAATGTGTTTGGTTCGTGTTGCGCAATCCTTTTGGAACTTTCTGGCCAGTCAGCTGGTGTTTGGACAGCACATTGGGCCACACTTGATAAGTAAACAGTGTCACAGCAAAGCCATACTTATCTCATGAACCAGTGTTTAAGAGAGCGAAACTAACTTCCACAGCAGGCCAGATAAAGTCAAGTGTTCAGTGAGGTAAGTCTAAAGAAAGAACACCAAACAGACAGCAGTTCTTTCCTTTTTTTTTTTGTCAAAGACTGCAATACTTGGGACTGAGATATTATGAACAATAGTAGTTTGACAAGCCTGTTTCTACAGCCTTATTTTAAGGGGTGAATAAATTCTGAGTTGAGTGGAGAGGAAGGCGAGGTCATGTGCATATTCCCCTTGTGGGGAAAAAAAGGCTTATGTGAAAGAGTCAGGTTGAGTTTTTCTGCAAGAAGGAGAGTTTGAGGTGGATGTGGAGATTGTTGGTAACGGGGGGGGGGGGGGGGGGGGGGGGGGGGGGGGGGGGGGGGGTGAACAAGGAAGGAGGTCAGAGAACTTACATGAAAGGAGGAGTCTTTTTTTCTTTTGGACATGTACTTGTGAAGGCAGCCGTCAACACTGGCAATTGTTCTTCTGCATGTATTTGCGTCATTTTAACTAAACAATCCCTCAGTCGCTCACTCACTGTTACACGCATAATATCAACTTAATGTTCACATTAAATAACTACAGGACAAAAGGTTTCCTAAAGAAGCCCATACTGTGTACTCCAGTATGATATGATCTCAAGTTAAAAAGAGCAGAAGCTCTAGAGTAGTGCTTTTCAGCTCTTTTGGCGTGTGACCCCTTAAAACACGGCAATGTCTGTTGGAACATGTTATGTGATTTTTTATTCCTCCCTTGATTTGTTTTAATAATTTCTAAAAAGGTTAATCCCTAAACTGATGCAGTCATTTGTAAAAAAAAAAAAAGAAAAAAAAGAAGCAAATATCAGAATAAAGTGTTGTGTTGTAGAAATATGTTTTGTTCTGCTTACATATCCTGTAAATAATGTCACGACCCTTCAGATTGAACCGGCGACCCCTTGTGGGGGTCCCAACCCCCCAGGTTGGTAACCACTGCTCTACAGGGAAAAAACGGAGCTTCGGACACGTTGCATATCTGTACATTATATTACAGTCACCCTTGTGCGTTTGTCCATATATATATATAAAAAATAAATCAGCCCATTCACAAAGACAAACTTACAAACAATCCCAAGTCTTGCCTTTAATGTTAAAAGTCCACACCGTTTGTGGAGCCAGACTACTCACTGTAAAGCTTCTCTGAAGAACTGGTAAGCCCCGTGGTTGTGTTTGAAAACTGTCAGCATCACTTTCTTCATCTGTGTACTGGACAGAAACAAACATATTTACCTTAGTTTCACATGACTGAAGGACGACATCTTTTAATTCCTGCATTGTTTACATATAGTCTTTGTCCTTTTCATGGGACAAAAACAGAAGAGACTACCCTTATTCTTTAAACCACATTGTGATAAAATTGTTCAGTGTCATTACAACAAGCTCATCACTAAAATGTAAAATCTTACAGGATACAAAAAAATTTGTTGGACTTTCCAAGCTGATACATAGGAGCCATAGAGACCACTGTAAAATCAGAACATATATATTTTTTTTACAGCCATTAGCAGACAATGAAAACATTTAACCACATTCACATGGATTATTCATACACACTCAGAAGCATCTGAATTTCACACAAAGTCACACAGCCATGACGGCAGCTGTGGATTTTACCTGTTAGCAATGAGCTGTAGTATCTGGATGAGGAACTTGCCGAGTCCTTTCCTCCGCACTCTGCTCTCTAGCTGCACCTCATAGCTGGAGAGTCGAGATAAGTTAGACCAGAGTGGGCATATTGCAATAAAAAGTAACAAGTGAAATACATCCTTTCTCTGGCTGTTGTTAAAATAAAAGGATGGCTCGGTGCCTTACCAATATAAAACCTCCTCCCCACACTCCACGTCGAATCGGAAGTGAGAGAAGGCCACGGGGGCAGAGTCGCCGTCGCGGGCCAGTAGGTACCACGCCCTCTCGTCGTTCATCTCATCCCTCTTTTCCCTCTCCTTCCACCCCCACTCGCTCTGCTCATACCTACAGCATGGCCAAAGGAAAATAGGTCGACTCAAACGTGACATGCCAAATTTTTACTCTCTCATTTCTCCCCATCATCAGGCTGCTGAGTGGCCGTGCCACTCAAACAAGGAACTAATTTTGTTTCCACTGACTGGGCGCAATTTTTCTACTCAAATTCTGGCAAAGTGAGATAAGATACATGGTTGTCATTTCTCTGCCTCCATCTCTTCTCCACAGGTGTGTACAGTCCAATTTATTCCCTGATCCACATCTTACTCTGCAGCCGACTGATGTCTCTCTTCAGTGTTCCTGCACACAAAGCATTTCTGGCTCGTCTGCGCTTCTTCCTATACTGTAATCTACCATTCAGATCTATGAGAGCCTCTCCGTTCATCACTGTGTTCCTGAACTACACCTTTAACTACGAGAACAGGACAAAACAGACTCCTTACAGCGCCTGCATGTTGGCTCTGGTGAGTTCGAAGGCCCACTCGACGGACAGCGGGTTGAGGGTGGTCACTCTCTTACACTCTATCTGCAGGTTCAGCCTGGACGGGAAGACAAGTAAACATGTGTGTGCGCATGAGTCTGTGTCTACACTGTAGTAAAGTCAGAGAAACAACAGATATAAATACCACCAGCGGACCAACTCTCGCCCCCATGTAGAAAATTAAACAAGGAAGTATTTCATGAAATGCTGAATAAGTCCTTTGTAGGCGTGCAAAGCAATGCGTACCCATTTCTGTCGTACTTTTTGAAGGCTGGGAAGGCAGCCAGTGGGTCATCAAGCTGTGGGGAGAAGGGGCAAATTTAGCTCAAGCGACGTTCAAAACACAAAAGTATCAAATATTTTCTCCCTTTATGCCAGAGTCTCTTATTATACTGTCCCCAATGGAAAAGCTCCTATTGTTTTGGGAGAAATGTAATGTACACATACTTTTACTTTACACCAAATGTTTGACCAATTTTCCTCTAGCTTGATTAACAATGTCTAAACAAATGTTTAAAAATCTGTATAGCTGAAATAATTAGTCAACTTCACATAATCCTTTAATCACTAGAGACATTCAAGCAAAAACGCCATATACTTGTTTTGTCTAGCTTCTCAAATGTAAGGATTATCCGTTTTGTGTTGTCTTAAAATGATAATAACACATCAGTAAAATAAATGGCAGATTAATCGTTAATAAAAAATTATCGTAGTTGCACCCCTACCCTTCTGGGTTTTCAAATCAAACGCTTCTTTTACTTGTGAATGCAGAAAATGCCCCCAAAAATAGACAGTAATGGAGACTGCACTTCCAACCTGAGGACCCCTTAGGCTCAACTACAGGCTCTGGAGCCGAAATGGGCCAAACGGGGCCCATACAGGCAGGGAAATCACAGGGCTATTATTGTTATAGCCCCATTAGTCACTCATAAAAAGAACCCGGATCATTTCCTTGGTCTTGAGTGCATAGATAATCTCAAATTAAGTTAACCCCTCTCTCTGCACATATAATGAGACATTGGGGCCCAGGGCAAAGACATGTGAACTACACAGCTATATTAGGGAAACTAGAATATCAAATAAATATCAGTTCGGCGGTGTCAGAATGAAAAACTAGATCAGGACTTTTGAATGAGCCATTTGACTTTTTGGTTATAACAATCTAAACACACACAAGCTTTTGTTTAGGGGCCCTCTGACCCCTTGGGCCCGTGGGCCTGTGCCTGGTAGGCCTGTTCAGCAATCCATCCACACCTCTCCTCCATTTTAGGGCTGAGGAGAACTTACCATGTCTGGTTGTTGTTTTAAACCCAGTGAATCCACTATTTGTTCATTTGAAACAAAAGTCCAAGTCAAGATCCACTGCTGTTGGCGAGAGCATAAATAAAAATAAATGCAGCTCCGGGAGAATTTCTTGCATTCCTTCACTGTTAGCACATCAACAGTGGAAAGGGGCGGGAGAGGGAACAGCATGCAACACAGAGTGCCCCATTTTGGGACAAAATGGCACAGGAAAGTAATAAGCGCAGGCAGGCCTGTTCAGAGGTTGTTGAGGAAGCGGCTGCAGCTCAGCTCGAGGCGAGTGCGTGAGCTTTGTTCTCCTCCAGGCTTCCTACTAAGGTTTACTAATGCTCTAGCCCACCTCCAAGCTACAAGAGCTGTAGATGGGTAGGATTTAACAATGCTGATTAATTATGCATAACAAAACATATGGCACTGTTTGGCTTTTCCTGCCATGTAAATGTCAAATACAGCTCTTATTAGGGCAAGGAGTGCTTTTGGTGTCATTACATGGAACCACGTCTAACACTGTAACCTAACAAGTGATAAAAAGTCCCAGCTCACAACGGAGGTTTTAAGTGTCGTGCTCGTTGCAATATGAATCCACTGGAAAGCCTGAAACAGCACGTAACAGGGCCAAGTGGTGGGTGCTTTTATACAAAGCACTTAGTTGATTATGGCATGACATGTTAAAAATAAATGTACTTTTGAGACTGTCAGAACTACACCACTGCACATTTTGCACCTGTTTTGCAGTCAGCGAGCAGCTACCACCGCAACCTCTGTATCCTGAACAAGATGATTGCCAATTCCTTAAATAAGGTCACTCCATCTCCCCAAACGTCCCCTCAAAAGCCCGCCCTGTGGCCCACTGCCACTGTTGAGTAATCTGCAACCAAAATTACCTTATTGGCTGCGTCCACCTTGGCACAGACGGCATCCATAGCTGCCCTCTCCTCCAGACGTCTGGCTTTCTTCTCCTTCGCTCTGTTGGACTTCCTCTGGACACAGGAAATGAGGAATGTGTTGAGATGGTAGCAGGCATGCAGAGGAGAAATGCAGGGCCACGGGAACAAAAAGAATGGAAGGAGGGAAAAGATATTTGACATAGGTGTCAGAAAACAAAGAACTGTAACAATTTCTTAATTTCATTTATTGACAATCTCTGAGATTTTTTTGTCACTTTATCAATCCTCTTCTCCATTTCGCACGATCAATTACACACTTAAACTAATCCTTTTTTATCTGACACCCACTGTTGGGCAGTAATTATAATTTAGTGTCTGCTGGCTCTTGTTAGATATGATAACATTCTTCCTGGTGTCTAAAATTGATCGAAGACGTGTGCAGGCCCTTGTTATAACATGAAAAGGAACTGCAGCATTTTGGTGCATAAGAAGAGCTAGCATGTCGGATAACAAGACATTATCATTAAGCCCGGTAACAAAGATCAAAGAGCCCAACGCAGGCAGGCTCCACGGGTAACACACAAAAAGCTATTCAGCTTCTTTTATTTAGTTCATTCCTGAGTGCAATTAAAGAAAGAAAGTAAGTCACTCCTATGTTAATACCATTAAATGTACTGTATAGTCCTTCCTAGAGATGTAACTTCAGGCTAAATTTAAATTTAAGGGGGAAATAAAAGCATTATGGAAAATTAGTTGCACCTGGATTTAGCAGCTTTGTTTTTTTTTTTTCCTATTCACCTATGTACTTGTTAACCTCTAAATATAAATTTACAAGTTATGTTCTGTGTGCCTGCAGACTAGAGCCCGAGTGGAAGCTTTAAGACCGATACCGATTTTGATATTCGAGGATTTTAAAATCAAATACTCCGATATACATCACCTGATATTCTTTTTCCTCCCCCTTCTTTCAGAAACACATAACATAAACAAAGATTGTCGCTAACATTTGTTATGTGTAGTTATGAGACCTCACCAAGATAAGATGACATGATGCAGTTTACAAACAAACCTTTTATTGTTATAAATAATACTTTGAACAAAAGTACATCTGATTACATCAGCTGACTGCTGTGTTTTGTGGTGGATTTTTAGCTCGTATCGGCTGACAATATCGGTATGCACATTTAGCGGTCGGGCTCTAGTGCAGACCTTACTTGCAGAAGTATTTTCTCACACATCAACACGGCAAAAGAGACTTAATGACCCAAGAACAGAACAAACCTCAAACCTAAGAAAACGTACAACTAGAAAAAAAACAAACAAATGGGAGGTCAGTCATGCAGAACAGTTACACTTATAAAAGTATATTATGAACATGATCACCCAGTCCATAAAAAAAGAGCAACAGCAAGATAAAAAAGCAGCATTGATATTCATATGAGTAGCTATTATGACCAATGCTGTGTAAAACAGTGGCCTGTTTATATTGCTGATGTCGCATATTTCTCCCAGTGTGTGACTATTGTATTGGAAAAATTCCCTGACACTGATACTCTAATTTAGCATGCTCTTGGCTTGATATCGCATGCTGGTATCAGCAATGGTGCAGCCATAATTCACACAAATTACTCCAATGCATCCATGCCTTGCAACAGAGAGAAAACCACTCGCTTCAACAGCTGTTATAAACGTGTTTCCCATATTAGCTGTCTTTAATCACCGACGCCTGTAATTCATAGAGAAATGTAACACTGAATCACTCACAGCAGAAGTGGCTTGAAACTTGCACTTAATGTCAGGGTTGCTAGCATTAATAAAAAGGACACCTGCACATCAGTACTAAAAGGATTAGTCATTTAACTCCAGAAAATAATCTGCCACCATTTGATAACTAATCATTTAAAAATCAGCAATACAGAAAAAACACAGAACATTTCTTTCTTTCTTTTCTTCTTCGCATCTTAGGATTTGCTGTTCATCTGTCTCATTAATTAGAAATATTTGGACTTTGGACAAGCCATCTGGAGACATTACCCTGAAAAATAATTATTAGTTGCAGAACCTAACCACAGTTTAACAGTGTATACAGTTTACAATACCCTTGATCCTGGGAAGCCCCATGTATTTACAACATGTTTACAGTGCAGAAATGTGCTTTACGGACAAACAAGCAGGAATTAGCTAAATTATGTCATTAGATCAGGACCTGAGCAGAAGAGGGAACTAAATTAGCCAACTTCAGCTCAGCCCTTAAACTTTGTACCAAGCACAGGGAAGGCTGCAGACTGAGCTGGGGCTGTGGTGAAAACACGTGGATTGGTTTATCTGGAGTGAAAGTGGAGGATAAACTTAAGTCTGCTTACACAGACTACCTTAAGTTAAGGATACTAACTCGGCTTTGCAGCATGAGTGCAGGCCCGGTGGGGGTACACCATTGGCATCCTACAAGCCCACATGTATTAAAACCAGGTGGCTTAATCCATCACACGGTTTTGTGTTTTCTTTTTGGGTCAAACGTCCCCACAAACACACACACACACAAGTGGTTAGCAGTAACAGCTAGCCAAGCACTCGGCATTAACATTGCATTCCTAAGTGGCTAACACAGCTAGCAGGCTAACAATGGCACAACCCACATCAGAAGTTAAGTGTGCACAGCGGCGAGGACAATGCAGTAATGATGCTGAAAACGATGCCACACAACGCTGCGTGTACGCTCGGGCTGGTGTTATAAAGCTGTTTGAAGCTATGTGGAGGCAGCTACACGGCTAACAGCACAGCCACCCCGGTGCCAACCGACACCTTTAACTAATATCAATCCACCATGGTCTCTCTTCCTTTCCCTTCCTCCTCCTCCCCCCCTTCCTTCTTTCTTTCTCTCCTCTCACCATCACGCATTTATTTATTCATTGTATCACCTCGCACCGAGACATTAAGCAAAACACACACGGTTACAACTCACCCCCATTTCGCAGCTGTGTCTTATCGATCCCCCTGTAGAAACACACCTCTATTGTCCCCGTGCTCTACTGCTGCTGACTTATTAGTATCGTGACTACAGAGAGAAGAGGGCCAGATTAATATGGCAATGATAGATAGTGTGCTAACGAGGCTAGCTGGCTAACGGCACCGACCGATGGGAGAAGCAGCAGTCAGGCGAACTTTCATTAAAAACGTCAATGAAAATGTTTCTGTTTTTTTCTTTCTCTTTAAATCGGATTGGCGCCAAGAGTGCGAGGCTGAATTTATTACGGGTCCCTTCCTTTGCCCTTTCCTTTCCTCTCGTCTCCGTCGTCCAATTATGCTGCGTTCAAATGCTCTAAACGAGCTCAGACTTCCGAGGCCGCACTGTCTCAAATGGACTTTCAAGAACTATAATCCAAAACTTTGGGAGGAAAACTTACCAGTAAACTTTCTGTAGATAAGCACCTTCTTTATTATTTTACATTTAACTTTTTTCCAATATTTTCGATATTCTACAAAGAAGAGTTGCATTTCCTAAATGATAATAATAATAAAAAAGTCCTGCACTCAAAATGTTGCTAAGTAAAATAAAGTAAGGGTTATCAGCAAAATGTACTGTAACGTAGTTATATTACAGTTGGATTATTGTTAGTGGTGGTACATTGTAGTCGGATACTTGTAATACAACTTTGGGTGGTTTATCCTGTAACAATTCATCACATGTTGTAAGGTCATTATATGTTTTGTATAAGACTTAATCTTCACAGTAAAGTGGAAGTTTAAAGCAGAAGTGATTGAAAGTACCTAAAAAATGTACTTACCATAGACTGTCCTGTGAGTAGGCTATGTAGCTTATTTCCACCACTACCTCAGAGTATTCATGGTTGTCATTGTTGTTGTTTTTTTATTATTGTTTAATTTTTTATTGTTGCACAGTTCTTAAAACAAAAAAATACGATATTCATTATCAAATAAACATAGAAACTACTACATTAATATTAATTGTAGATGAACCTTCTATTTCATGTTGAGAAGAACTTCCTTGCTTGGTTTGCATGAGAGTAAAATTGTCAGCACAATCAGACATCTTTACGTAAGCGTATTCGAGTTTGTGGGACAACGCTTTACTACCGGAAAAGTTTCCTGGCAGCGGTGGGATTCGAACCCACGCCCCCGAAGAGACTGGAGCCTTAATCCAGCGCCTTAGACCGCTCGGCCACGCTACCATACACACGTAAGTCCTGTCCACAAAATACCTGTCTGTCAATATTCCGACAGTTTTTGAATGCACCACTACTTTAGCGCGAATATGGTTTCCTTGTTTGGAAAGTGACGCCAGACCCTCAGAGGCTGGACGGGGCTGAAGAAGGGCGTCGCACTTCACGTTGTTGGAGGATAACCTTACGGTCACTTACAGAAACAGACATTTTAATTATTTGACAGAAGATAACATATCATAACAACCAACAGAAATTCAGTGGTGGAATATAAGTACATTGACTCTAATACTGTGCTTTAAGTACCTACAATTATAAGGTAGGCTACTTGTAGCCTACTTTACTAGTAGAGTATTTCCATGTTATGCTACTTTACACATTTACTCTACTACATATAGTTTTGTCAAATTTAGTTACTAATTACTTTACTGATTGCAATTATTATTAATACAAAATAAAACCACTTAAGGAATTATGATATATTATTATGGATTAAGTTACCCAGCCTATACTAAATAGGCTAGTTCAAATTAGCCCCACCTTTACCTGCAACATCAATGATGCTTACACATTAATCAATAATTATAATCCAATAGCTAATATAATATTCTGAAATGGGCTGTTCTGTATAATGAGTTTTTACTTTTGGTGCTTTTAATATATTGTGATGCTAATTCTTATGTAGAATGCAGGACTTTTACTTGTAACAGAGAAGCCTACTTCTACACTGTGATATTGCTGCTTTTATTTGTAAAAAAACATTTTTATTGACCGCGGAAGTTTTCCTCGTTTGTTCTGGTCATTGTTTACATTCCACCTCAGGCCTGTGTTAGTAAGGCGTTAGTACACCTGGCCAACCAGATAGCTAAAGGTGAGAAAAAACATCTAGACTCCCTGCTCATTGTTCTCGGGGACTTCAACAGAGCAAACCTCAGCCATGAGCTGTAGGATGCAGAGATCATGTCCTCAGTATTTCTTTTCTGGCATTATGGAGGCCTGAAGTGCAGTTTACAAGTGTGTTACCAATATAAAATGCATGAGAACAATTTAGCAATCATCATAATGTATCCCTGGCAGAGTAGAGAACAATCTGGGTTTTAGATCATCCATATCTGGGACATTCAACTGTTGAACTGTTACATGAATATCAAAAATATCCAAATATCTAGAGAAATTCACAGAATTATGACGTCTCTTCAAAAGTATCTGGGATGGAGGGGCTGAGTGTTTCTAAAACCCTGTGGCTGTGATTATATTCAGTTTTGCAAAAACCCATGTATTTCCTAAATCAACAGGTTGCAAAATGGGGTTTTGATATTACCAGAAGAAGCTACATAAAATGTTCCAGGGATGCTTTGTAGCACATTTCAGTCTCTTCATATATCGACCTAAGGTTTAAAGCAACATTATCATTCAAAATCAATGTCATACAGGGATCAATCGTACAGGGATTTGTAATAGGGTGAATGGCGTTTCTGTCATTGCCACTCTGGCCCGAGACTCCTGGTATTGGCACTGTGTAACACTGAAATCCTGGGCAGGAAATATATCGCGAGCACAACATAATGCTTTACAGCACCACATTGCACATCAACACAACTCTTCAGCGAGCTACTTTAGCTTTAAGAAGAAGCAAAGAGCACTTAATGTACAACGTACGTTCTTTGGAAGAACCTAGCTCGATATTCTGAGTTTGGTTATCATAGCAGATGCTGCGAAGAGACTGAAGAAGACGGTGGAGGAAGCGAGGAAGAGAACAAGAGAGAGTGACAGAGCAAGAGATCAGACAAGAGTAAATATCAGACTGGCTTTTATGTGTTGGCGTGAGCAAAAAGAGCTGAAAGGATGCCGAACTGGCCTACTTGATGCTTGATGTTTGTCTGTGTTAGCAAAGTTGTTGACTCAAGGAAAATCTGCCAGAGGTTTCATAGACAGAGGTTTAGCCACTAGCTAAAAATCTCAACATTGGTAAGGTTACTGTACGTGCTCTTGCGTCGGTTGCTGTCTAGCTGTATTGGCTCCCTTGCCACCAAAGTTTCAAGCAGCATTATGACGCTGCTTGTGGAGAGTGAGCAACCTTTGTGGACGTAATGTTAGCGAATGGCAGAGGCGAAGAGACCGAAGAGGACGTTTACAGGAAGCTAAAAAGAGAGTGACCAAGCAAGAGGCTGCTGGACGTTGGCGAGAGCTTCATAAAATAAAAGGCTGCAAGACAGACGCTGAGCTGGTCTTCTTTCTGTTGGACTAGTAAGTAATATTGCACTTGCTTGATGTTTGGCTGTGTTAGCAAAGTTGCTGACTTAGTAATTTAATCATAATAACTGCATGTGTACAGCTGTCCTTACACAAATCACACAAAAGATTAATCTTATATAATGTTGCTTTAAGTGTAATATAAACATCATATCTGTAACATTTTACTCAGTTTTGTCAGATGTGGGTCCTTTTTCAAAGAGGGACCCATCTCCCTCTTTAGCAGTTTACCACAGTGACTACTAGAGGGCGACGTGGAGTTTGAAGTCACTGAATTCATATTACAGCCCTTTATTTTTTCCATCATACATGATATAAGATGAGTAGCTAACGAAAGTGTTTTATTTTAACTTTTATTGCCTCTGCATTTGGGCACTCTTACGCCAGCTCTTGCAAACACTGTAATTGGCTGGTGAAGCATAAAGCACACTGTGGTGTCTCTCCCTCATCCTGCAGCAGAAAATACACAGCTGCATATTCTTTCATTAAGTGAGAAAGCAATAGCAAAGATGTAGAGGAGTGCTATATTAAAGTGTAGGCCACTGTGAGAATATTATGGGACCACAGAGTGATTACCAATGAGACAAAAGGATACCATTTACCTTTAGGAATATGATAGCAATTACATTTTACATTTTAATATGTACATTTAAAAAAGCTTGATATGTAGACATTTTATTTGTTCTTCAACTTCAACTATCGATTATTCTCTTGAAATATCAGAAGACATGCCCAACATAATTTCTCTCAGCCCTAGGAGACATCTACAAAGTTGCGTGACCAAAACACAACAATATTGACTTTATTTATTACAAAGATGGGCAGCAAAGTCTCAAATTTAAGAAGCAGTAAATGTTTGGCAGTCTTCAAAGATGATTAAAACCATTTATCCTTTATTAAAATAGGTGATGACTGATAGTTTAGGATCAAATCTGTGTGTTTGTATTTATTTTAGTACCTGTTATGTCTTTTACACTTAACCCACATGTTCTATTCAGGATCATGGAGACCCCAGGCCCTCTTTAATAGCCCCAAAATCCTGAACTTAACATTGTTTTCTCAGTTTAACACCTCATGACCTTTATCCTAATTTCATGAAAATTGCTTTTAAAGCTGATTGTCAAGTAATGACATGTTGAAGCAGTCTGCTACAGACAATGACACACGACATGGTTGAATACAGTGGATTTTCATTTGCTCTATATGTGTAATTGGTGTTGATAGCTGACAATACCCCTCCCAAATTCCAAACAACTGGATTTGGATCATTTGGTCATTACAGGGGGTTAGACCTCTCTGGAGTTAAAGTGACCCACTATGCAGGAGAAAAGACTGTGAATTTCTTTGTCTTTCAATAGTCTTTTGGCAAGTAAAAATAATAATTTCTTCCTACATAGCCCATATAAAACATAAAACATGAAATATTTCCTTTTTTAGTGTAATAAGGCGTTTATGCGGTGTTTGTCAGAAGAATAAAAAAGATTTGTATTCACAAGAATACAAAAGGAACATTTGATTTATTACTATTACATACAGTAATGCGGACCCCAAACAAAAGAGTAAAGTATTACTCTATAGGCCACTCTGTGAGTTCTTGGTTTGGTGGGATATGAGATGGCCACCTTTGCAAGCCTACCCACTTTTTCATAATGCAAATAAAGGCCTTGTATAGGGGGTTCTCTCCATCTCTCTCTCTCTCTCACACACACACACACACACCAGCAGCCCTCCCCACCACGCAGATGGCCCAGTCTTTAAACCCCGCCTACAGTCTTTTGTCTTCAGGGAATCTGTCTGTTGGCTGTCGGTAGAAAAACTATTTATTTCATATGTCAGTAGGGGGCGTGATGAGGCTCTGAGAGTCTGCATACAGACCTAACGCTCATTGTAAGCAGTCTGTTTTGGATAGCCGACACATACCCAAAAACATCCCATTTCGCAGTTGAGAACTGTTTGTCTTACTCTACATATTTCTATAAATATGTAGCCTATATCTATAAAAATAGACTTTCTCTACATCTCTTTGGAGGGGATAATGAAATGCAGGCCACCCACATATATACTAGTATAGCCTAGGCTTACACACACACACACACACACACACACACACACACTTACAAGCTCAGACCCCTCTCTTCAGCTCAGCAATGCTGTGTGTGGTGTTCTCTTGCAGGCCAAAAGATAGATAGATAGAAAGATAGATAGATACAAGAGAGCAGGGGCAAGAAGGAGCGGGGAGAGAGTGAATCAACAGATAGAGCGTGGAAAGGAGCAGAGGAGAATGGTGGATGAGGATGAGGCCTCTCTCAGCACAGCGAGCCCTGCAACACAGAGTTACAACACATAGACTGGACAGCCACCCTACTTTGTCATTCTACTGAGACGAGATGGTTGTACAGTGGGTCAATGTCTACGGCCTGAAAATGTCTGGTATCTGTTGTGGTACTTCCTTATCTGTGCAATAAGTGGAAGTGATTTATAAAACGGATTGTTTTCAAACTATGGTGGAAGGCCTCACAGCTTTGACATCTGATGGTGAAGCATCATGAGTCAACCATCAACTCCACTAAAAGACCTAAATTTAAGATTTCAGTGGAGACTTTTTAGCCTCATTTGATAATCTACTATATATGTTGTATCACAGGCTTTCCCTCTCTAGTAACAACACACTTCTGGTATTTTCATAACAGTGACACTGAATAGTATTTGAAAAACTACTTGGCACATTGGCATTACATTTGCTCTGTATATTACAGTATGACCCCTAAAGTATGATCCCTTCTGATTTTAGTTACCCACTGACCTTGTAATAGCTCTACCTTCAGGTCAAAATGTCAACACTTTGCAAGACACTGTATCTTGAAAACTAAAGGCTGGATTGTCTTGTATTTAAACTTAATATCTCATAACTCCCTCTCTCTAACTGGCAGATGGAATTTGCTAAATACATTCATGCTCCTAGGGGGATGAAAACCTATATGCCTAGCTTTTCTTTAGCATTATTTTACAGTTTAGTTCCAATATTATTGAGGTTCTCCAAAAATACACAGTTCTTTCCAACACTTAGGTTGTGGGTTATATTAAACACTGCAGCCAACTTGTGGCACCAGAGATCCTTTAGATTACACTATACTAACAGTCTCTAATGGGCTGTTTCTGCATTACACAAAAAGCAACAACCTTTGTTATACTAAGAGCAAATGATACAATACTTGTGGCAGTCAATCAAACTGGAACATTACAACAAATTAAACATTCCAAATAGACAGCAAAAGATTTCTTGTTGTCTGTTTGTTTTGTTCAAAAAGCTGTTTTCACCACCATCCACATTTGTTTTGTTTTTTCAGCTATGAGCAGCTCCTCCATTTTCTTTGTGCAATGCATTGTGGGAAAATAGTGTGCATAAACAGCACACTCAAAAATCTGACACAAAGCTTGTGTCAGATTATTGTGAGTTATATGGTGTGCCAGTGCAACATAGTGACAATGTCTTGGAAATCAGTGCATAAAAATCATGTAATAATGATTTAGCATGGCAGAAAGCATAACATCTCTAGATGAGGACTGTGCTGGACATTCAGACACATGATGGTCCTCCTATATGACAGAAACGACTTGATAAATACAGAGTTCATTCTATCACATCTGATTCTACACCGTCAATCTCCTGAGATAACAGGGAAAGTCAGAGGATTCATAGAGAGGGATGGGAGTCAGAGTGAGGTGTAGGGGAAGGAGGGACACATTTACCTCGACAAAAGTGAGAAGAGCTGACAGATAGACAGGCAAGAGGAAGGAATGAGACAGGTAGGGAGAGGGGGGAGGAGGAGGGGAGGTAGGGGGGAGGAAAGAAGTGGAAAAAAGAGTGAGCTAAAGGGAGAGTGGGAGGGACACTCTTCTGAAAGATCGAAGAGAAACCGAGCGAGAAGAGGAGGGAAGGGAGAGAGAGAGAGACGGAGTGATGAAGGGAGAGGAGGACAGAGCGAAGAAGAGGAGGAGGATGAAAAGAGAGCTGGGAGGTGAAGGGAGGGGAGAGATGTAGCAGTTGTTCATTAGTGAGGATGTGTTAGGGACTGGAGAACTGAGCACGAGGAGAGACAGTGGAATGGTGAGTTTCATGGACACTGACTAATGAGAGGAGAGAAGGAAGCAAGGGGAGAGGGGAGGAGAGGAGGGGAGGGGGTGTTAGGGGTGAAAATGGGACTGGAGAGGGAGGAAGAGGAAGGGGGGAGGAAGAGGATAGGAAAGGAGGGGGCTGGAGGTGAGCGAAGCGAAACTGCTTTACTGTGTCACCGTAGGGGGAGGATGGGGGGAGGGGAAGGGAAGAATTTGCACGTACGCACACTTTGCACACACACGCACACGCACACACACACACACACAGATGAAAATGAAACCGACATGAGAGGAAGATGGCAAGAGAGGGAGACGGATAAGTAGCCAGAGAGAGAGAGAAAGAGGAAGGAAGAAGAGGGGGAGGAGGGGTGAGGCAGGAAAGGCAGAGGAGAGGAGCCATCAGTAGAGAGAAAAAGTGAGGGGGGTGTGGAAGAGCAGAGGAGGGAAGTGGAGAAATATTAAGGAGGGGAGGAAAGCGGGGGAGGCAAAGGAAATTGGATGGCGGAAAAAGGATGAAGGCAGGGGGGAGAAAAAGAGAGAGGAGGAAGAAGGAGGAGAAACAAAAACAAAATCCAGAAGGGGGCACAGACAGTGAGAACAGGGAGGACAGAAGGGGAGGAAGAGGAGAATTAGGGCAGATATTCAGGAGGTGGAAGGAAGAGGGAGAAAGTATTGGAGAAGGAGAAGAGAGAGGAGCAAATAGAGGGAGATTAAAAAAAGAAGAGGGAGCAGAGAAATAGAGGAGGTACAGACAGAAGCAGGAAGCAGGACTGTGGAGAGAAAAGGGGGTGGGTGACAAACAAGAGAAATCAAATAGGAGACAGATGAGCGAACGGGGATGATGAAGAGGAGGTGGGGAGAAAAGAGGAGGAGGTGGTGATGCCAAAGAAAGTGAAGAGAGAGAGAGAAAGCTGGAGGCGTGTGTAACAGGCTGTTACATGTCAGCAGCAGGTTCTGTGTGTGCCTGTTATTGTGGGGTCTATTGTGTTTATTGCCAGCATCAGGTGTGAGGAATCCTGCTACAGCTATCACTGAAACACTCACTATTCTACTCACACACACACACACACACACACACACACACACACACACACTCATCCACCTGTGCACTCACACAGACTGATGCACATGCACACACAGGCACAAGGCAGAACTCTTTCAAGTGCTCGACATTTTAAGTAAATAAATAAATAAATCAGCAAAGTAACAGTGAGGATATGTATCTGAGACCTTGAGATCTTGAGGACACGTTCACTCTCTCACGTACTCACGCACACACACTCTAACACTGACACGCACACACACACACACACACACACTAGGTTCAATTGTACCCCACTCTCCTGCCCTTTTCTCCACCATGCATACATCAGTACAAGTCTGGACAGACTGCCTCAGCACAGAGATGCACAGTTGACGAATCCCTCCGCAGACACACTGGAAAGTAGTCCCTAATTTATGGGATGTTGATAGATGGCCGATCATGACTGTATAAAAGCTAGGCCCACTGTTTCTACAAATATAACTGCGCCTCCTTTCGCCTTCAGTTTAAACGAGACTATCTGTGGATAATAATCATAGTGTGAATTAGCACGTAGGCAGTTTTAAAAGCGTATTTTTCCCCAAAAGCCTTTCAGCACGACCATCTGATGCGAAATAAATCACTCTCGCGTGTCAAATTACATGTTTTGCAGCATAAATCCAAAATCAAGAGTATACTGCACTTAGTAGTTTAACAGGACTACTTTTCGTCAATCCAAACGGCTGGTTGGTTGGGAGAGGCGAACGCATCGGGGCGGATGTCCACCTCACTTCTCCCCGGGTGTTGTCCGTCTCCCCGGCTGCTACCATCTACCCGAGCAGTTCACTTCATTGTACTGACGGTGCTCATCAATTAGGCGAGAATTAAGCCGTTTTAGATGCAATAGTAGTCTTTGAGCGCTTCGAAAGGGATTATAAACAGCCGGAAAGAGACGCAGATAAGTTTTGAGTGCGGGCAGGCGGAGAGGAACGAAACACAGGTACAGTGTGACTGTTATCTCGACTTCCAACTAGTCACGTTACTAATGTAACGCGACGGTACTAGCCGCAAGCTAACTGGCTAACGTTAGCATCCCAACGACCAACTGGGTTTGACTCCAGGTTGCACTTTGGTGAGGGGGGGAATGTCGCCTGTTTCTTTATTTTATTTCATGGTTCAGCCTCCTTAAATTACTTGGACCGTTCGAGGGGCTACTGTTTGCAGCGACAACAGCCTGAAAGAGACCACCAACTTGAGTTTTGATAATCCAGAGAGCGAGTTTTTTTTACTCCGCGTTAGTAATAGTAACAGCAACGTACGCGTGGGGAAAACAAAAGGACTTCAAAGTCTGACACACACAACACAGATGACTGCTGAGGAAAGCTGTGAAGATATTGATTAAGCGAGCAAATGTAGGTCAGGTAAAGCACCGGGTGCCAGCTCTTCATTTTTGCAGAGGTTTAATGTTAATTAATAATTAACTAATATGCAGAAAACAAAGCTTTGGCGGATATAAAAAGGGAGTCCCCGTACTAATGTTATAGTGTTAACGTTACCTTTACCAAATACAAAAAGCCACTATAAGGACTCGCTAAACTTAGTCCTGAGATCCATGAGCACATTATCAGTCACTTCAGGAAGACTACTACTGCCAACGTTATGTGTCAGAATGAGTAAAACCATGATGCATAAGAGAGGAGAGTTGACTCAGACTACACATTTCGATGATATAGAAGATACAAGTTATTTATGTTTTTTTTTTTTTAGACATCAGCCTGAACCAGGTTTATCAGTATGTAGTATGGATTGGTTCAGTGCTGCATGGTGATCATATCAGATATCTAAATTTAACTAAAGTTAAGGTGCAGAAAAGTTACATGTGGTGGTGAGAGGTCGTGAAAATGAAGCACAAAGCGAGTGTTTGAGAGATACGTATTACTGAAACTAGACCCTTCCGGGTCGGGTTAGCAGTTATGTGTTATAGTATTATAGTTTAACTCTTATTGCTCTTAACAGTGGATGAATGAGATGGAGATCCGAGGCTACCGTAGCGGTGTTCGAGGCTCACATCACAGCTCTCTGAGGATTACACGTCTTCGTCTCCTTTAGTAGCTTCAGCGATTGCACAAACATCGAGATGTGCTCACGTAGACTGAGATGTGTGTAGGTTTGGATGGCGTGAGTTTCCAGTGAAGTTAGAGAGGGGGGCAGCTGTTGGGGGGGCCACCGGGAGCCGCGATAGACAAAGACCCCCAGAGAGCCTCAGACACTTGTATTGTCTACCGGAGTTTGGTAGATGTGATTTAACCTCGCGGGTTGTAAAGATCGCCCCCTCGGTTCCTCTCCACGAGCATATCTGATCACGTTTAATCAGGAGACTGGGTGAAATAAGTTCATGTCGCCCTTCTGTCGTGTAACTCCGCGGCCGGGCGTTTAGGAAACTGGAGATGAAGTTGCTGCTGTGATGGTGAGTGCGAACAAGTGTGAGCCTTTACGACTTGGCGCACTTCATTGGTGTTTTTACTCCGATCTGTGCGAGTGATAGCTGTCTTCGTTGTTTGTGGACACCTGTCGTTTGTGCACGATAAGTGCGTTTTGCTGGGTAACTTTCTGCTGTTTGAAGCCGTGTCCTGAGCTGACTGTCTGAAGTCTTTTGTGTTACTGTGCGAATCGCTGACCCGCCTGGGAGACAGAGGAAGAAAACGAGGCTTGGTCAAGTAATAATATAGCGCAGACTGTGGATGACACTTAAAATGAGAGCCCCCCCCCCCCTTCTTGCAGGAGGGCCCTCATGTTATCCATGGCACGTTATTTTTATTATTTATTTTTTTATCCACGTTGTGGCACTGGTAAGCTGTGCTGATGCATTGATGTTTATATTGCAGACTGAACATCCTTATTGTTGCAGTTGAATAGACAGATATAAAATATCCACATCCCTTTTATGTCTTTTTCACATTCACTAAAATGTGGAAGGCTGCAACTAATGATCATTTTCCTTATTTATTAATCTCATGATTATTTTCTCGATTAATGATTTGGTCTACAAAATGTCAGACGCCCAAGTTAACGTAGAATTTAGACAGCTTGTTGGGCCCAACCAATAGTCAAAAACTGAAATATCATTCCCTGTACTATCATAAAAGAAAAGCAAATATTCATATTTGAGGCTGAAACTAAAGAGTGATATGATTATGATTAATCTATAATAAGATTTGTTGTGTATTCTTCTCTGTCAGTCAACTAAGCAATCGATTTGCTTACGCCTGCTACTTTGAATTGCTTTGCACTGCTGCTAAAAGTAATACTCTGAATGGATATGAATAATGTTTTGTTATATTTTCATTATTTATTAATCTGCTGTTTATGTATATTATGTTAAGTCGATTAATAGCCAGCCCGGTTTCCTTGAGACATCTTCATAAAATCTGTAAAACCTAAAGATATTCAGTATATATTCTTTATCTATATTCAAAGCTGAAACAAGGAAATATTTGACACTTTTGCTTAAAAAAACGACTAATAATAAATCAGTTAATGATGGCCAGTCTGCTGGATCGATATCACTGATTGACTTTCAGCCATTTTACTGACTTTATGTGGATGGGATATAGGCCATAATGTGACTGATAAATAAAGTTTCTTCATCAGTGCCACTGTAAAATTCATTGTTTCTGATGTCCATTATATTCATTCAGTCATGGCGGGCTGCCAACTCAGCTTTTAGTGCCACAGCAATCCCTGACATCCTGTTACCTTACATAATAATAAACCACTCTGAGGTATACAGATTTAAAATGTGGGGAAAAGAGAGTATTGGTATGGCATCGGCTCACACACTGCATCAGCAGATACCCTGAGTTGAGGTATCAGAATCGTATTAGTAGCCATCTGTTGTGTTTGTGGGTGGTGCCCCCATGACAGGAGCATGCTCTTTATTAGCTGGGGTAACAGAGGAAGACTTGAGTTAATCAGCCCGGGTCCTGTGATGAACAGGATGAAGAAGCGCCTCGTGTGTGGAGGTGCTCTTGAGGTCAATACTTGAGCAGAAGAAGATCGGATCTTAAACTTGAGCTTAAATCCCGCAATTAGTAAAAGGGGTGTTATTAGCCAACAAATAGAGGCTATGTCACGGCATCTTAATCGCGCTATGCCCTACTGTACTGGAAACGGTGCAAGGTCATTTTGATTAGAGAAATAGTAAGATGTAAGGTGACGCTGAGAGCTACTGAGTGACAATGGGGTTCGGCGAGAGATAACTGAGAGATGGCGAGTGTTAATGAGTTCTCATGCTGGAAGCCAGTGTTTGGAAAATCAGCTGGGCTCAAGGGAACATGTCAGGAGTGCTTCGAGTGTAGCAGCATTATAGTGAATGAGATTTTATAGGGTCTCAAGTTGGGCTGGCCGATACAGCTAAAAATGTTATCACGATAAAAAATTACATCTCATTCGATAACGTTAATTATCGGGTTACTTTTGGTTTTAAACTTTTCTTTATGGTCAGAACAGACACTTGATGCCAAACAGTGGATCACTTCATAAATCTGAGGTAGAACATTGATAACAATTATGATAAAACCTATTTTCAACAATTCTGCGTCTCTTTTCCTCAACAAAATAAATATCTAAATAGAAAAAGTGCTACTTTGTGCGTAATTCAAATGAATCAAACATTTATTAAACTTTTGCTATATCGTTATTGAGGAAAATTAAATCGCAGTAGTTATCAGTATTGTTTCATTACCCAGCCCTGCCTGGTCTCAAGTCAAAACATATCGCAGCCAACTGGCAGATTGAATCTTAAGACAGAAACTGTATTTTGTGTACGTGAAGGGGATTGTATTTTTAGGGTCTGTTTGTTGGTTACAGCCATGCCCTCCGTGATGGAGCGCTCGGGGGCCGGGGTCCTGTCCAGGAGCAGAGCCAAGACCGTAACCAACGGCAACAGCCAGCCGCACTCTGAAGAAGAGAGCAGCGATGAAGAGCATGCTCATGGTAGAGACACACACACACACACACACACACACACACACACACACTAAACTGTATAATCTGACTTCATCTGATTTCTCTGGCTATTTCGCGACTTGATGCCTGGGTTTCTGTCATGAAGCATGTGTACCTACAGTCGACACAATTCCATCGAGACGTCATCCCAGCTGTTCAAGTTGCATTCATTGCATTGCTGCAGTGCTTCTGTCGTCCCCTCCTTCTCTCCTCCACCCCCTTCCCACACTTCTTGTTTTCCTCTGCCCACATAAATCTTCGCTTCCTCCATTCTGTCCTTCACCCACCGACTTGCTGTTGATCTTTTCATTTTTTTTAACAGTTATCTCACTCGACACACAGACTAAAGATAATATTATAGATCAAACACGACAGTTTAACTTAATGTTCAAAAGCCACTTCAGCACCCAGATTTCCCTAGATGATTAAGGTCTGAGACTTAGCATCACAAGCCACCGTTCCTATCATTATTTCATCCTGGCCTCCAACTCCTCCATCCCCTTTTAGCCTGTCAGTCACCTCTGTCTTTTTCATCAATCCCCTCTTTTAATGCTCATTCTTTTTCTTCCACCCAATATAATTTCTCCGTTACTCAACCCCTTCCTGCCTCTCTCCACCCATTGCTTACCCCACCCCACACACACCCACACACACACCCACACACACACACACCCACACACCCACACACACCAACTGTCTCCTCCCTTCCTGTCCTCTGTCCCTGAGGAAACTAATCTGTCTCTTCCTCCTCCTGGTCGGCTCATCTGACTCTCTCAGAGTCTCTCGTCACTCTCCGCCGTCCACGCTCTTTGCCACAGCACTAATTACTCTGTCTGCCGTCCGCTCACACTTTTCCTTACTACACTCTCTCCCCCCCCCATCTGTGACTGTCTGTATATCTTGTCACTTGGTGATGAGCGATATGTTGAAAAAGTTATCACGGTATTTATCACAATATATGCTATTGTTCTTTTGTAAAAAGAGACAAGTTATATGCTGTGATTAAAAACAATTAAGTAAATAGTGAAGATCGAAGCAATCAGCAGTTCCTAGTCTTTTTAAACTATTAGAACCACTATAATTTAAATAGTTGATTAAAAGCAGTCTCCCTGTGTTTTCCTCTCAAACTTCAGGACAGGAATGTTTTCACTCTTGCAAACTAATTACATATCCCCAGGGTTTCCCACTGCATTTAATAATGGAGGTGCCCCGCCTCGACTGAAATAAAGAGTGCCTCTACCTTTAATTATCGCATTTTTATACAATAAAATATTAGGCTAATTTAGCTTGATGTAAAACAAGCAGTGGCAGTACTTTACACATATTTATATACATATAATTGATTGGATTGTGTAAACCGCCACCGTGAGGTGGCTGTGGCTGTGGGGATGGATAGTAGAGACAAACAGCTCAGATTAGTCACAATCAAGTTCGGATGTATGAGAAGAAAGTTAGACTAAGGATTGGATTCAGCGGTACATTTTAAAGGATCAGGATAATAAAGCTGATCAAAATCTTATCCTTTCTTTACTTTATTCTAGTATATCATGTCCACCTCTGCGTGCAGTTCTGCTCTCCTTTACTAGTGCAGCATTTCATTGCATATGAGAGAGAAAATTAGTGTGTTTGAAAAATTATTTGGGCGCTCTGGTGATAGAGACACAGATTCGCTGAAGTATGATGCTAATTATCATTAGCAAAGCTCAGTGTCTAAACATTTAGGTAGTAGCTTCTTGTTTTAGCCGGTGCAGTGGCGGCAGCAGGTCATATCCACTGTTGCTTATTAATGTTAATTCTGTGATTAACGTGGTAACGGGCCAAAATAAAACTTCTGTTGTTGGGTGAAAGAGCTCTGTGCAAGCCAGCATCTGTACTTAGCCAATTACGTCACTTTCAGGAGACGCATTCACCTAGTTATTCTTTAATTTAGATCAT
The DNA here is from genome assembly GCF_021292245.1 of Micropterus dolomieu. Lineage (NCBI taxonomy): Eukaryota > Metazoa > Chordata > Actinopteri > Centrarchiformes > Centrarchidae > Micropterus > Micropterus dolomieu. The sequence continues at coordinate 14,546,472 of NC_060161.1, read as the reverse complement.
GTCAGTCTAAAAACGTAAAGTTATAGACGTAGTATTTTTGAACCAGGATCTCCAGTATATTTGGATCAAGTAGCTCGTGAAAAAATTTGAGATTGGTAGGGTACAGCAGCTGTTATTTCAGTGTATCAGATATTTAGTCAACATTTTGGTTTATAAGTATCAGTGAGTACTAATAGGTACAAAATATTACTATTACTGGAAAATGATTAAGCTGATGCAGCATGTTGTCATTGAAAGAAATAACAAAGAATTTACCTGGTTGTTACTCTAGTTGTAATAGGACGTGCTCTGCCCTCTTAACGGTTTATTTGATCCTTGACAGGATAAAACAATAGTAAAGCCTGTTAGAGGGCAGGGCATGTATGAAATAGAAGATCATGATCACTGTTATTTACTGTGCCATGAATATTGATGACTCTCCTTACGTCTTTTCTGTTATCTGTCTTCTTATGATCCGGTCTACCCAGCTCTGCAACTTTAAAATTTACATGAATACTTGTCCCCCATCCTCTGTATCTCTACAGCTCTACCCATCCTTCTGGGAAATAAAAGCTCATATTCGTCTTGTGTGGCTCTCTCTGTCTCTTTCTCTCTACAGACAGCATGATCAGAGTGGGAGGAGACTACCAGGCTCAGATCCCAGAGTTCAAACCAGGTAAGTTGGAAGAAAGAAAAAAGCTTGAGAGAAAGGGAGATGACAGAGGGGAATATAAAGGAGGGAGGAAATCAGGGCTGAGAAGGACATGTAGAGGCGAGGAGAAATGTGGAGGACATTGAAATGGAGGGAGATGAGAGAAATGAAGGTCAAATGACCAGTGTTAATGTAGAAATCGAGCAAAATGGACAGAAGGGAACAGAACATAATGTCTATATAATGTCTCTTCCACCAGTTGTATGTAAACAAAAAGAATTAATTTACAGTTTTCTTCCAGATGTTTTACCATACCTGTTTAAATACTAAATCATCATTTAAACAGTTTATTGTGGGGAAACAAGACACAAAACCCTGAGTCATTCATCCTATGGTGATAACGTATGTGTGGCATATTGAAAGACCTTAAAGTCTTAAAAGTTAGAAAACGTGTTAAATAATTAGTATCACTAGTGACACATTTACTTTTTGCTAATCTGCAAAGTAAACAGTATCTGTCTGTATCTATAGCTAGTTAGCTCTGTTAGCTGTGCTGCTAGCTGTCCTATCAGCTGAGTCAGCCCCAGCGTGCTAAGAGCCAAACCCGACAAGAAAACCGCCTCGGCCCTGTATTTCCTGTCGTCAGACTGTGTCCATCTCTGAGGCTGTGTTCGGTCCCGGCCGGCCACAGTGTTCACTCACTGAGTGCTAAGCTAATCAGTCAGCACAAAGCCTGCATGACGGGGAGGGGGCGTAACGTACATTCAGACTATTGGCTACTGTAAACGCCAGTCAATATCTGCAACAAGTCCCTCCCTGTCTTTGTGTTTTTATGCAGAACCAAACAGCACATTAATAGGAACATCAAATCAAAAAATGTATTTTAAAATCTTATAAGAACAAAGTGAATCGGTGTTGAATTGTTGTTTGAATGAATCATTAGTCAACATTGTATGTGATTAATAAAGTAGTGTTGTTTTTCTCTTTTAGACCAATAACTTAAAAACAAAAGTCTTAAAAACATGAAATAAATCGTGATCATTTTTGCCATATTGCCCACCCCTAAACCACGGTACGATCCAATCCGTGAGTTTTGTGTTTTTTTGCTCCGTTAAGTGCAATTTATACTTCTGCGTCAAATCGAGGGCGTAGGTGACGGCGTAGGCTACGGGGCTACGGCGTCGCCTGATGTGCACCTCCTCCAAAATGTAACTACACGTCGAGTCGACGCGGACCAAAAGCTCTGTGACTGGTCGGCTGGGTAGCCTCGCGATGCCTCCGAGCCGACCGGAAGTACTCCGCGCTTTGAAGTAACATTTACTAGCGGCCAAAACGACTGCTGTAACACAGTAAATCAATATATTTGACCGTCGCAACCCGAGCGAAATGACTCGTTTCGCTATCAGAATGTGATCCATTCGGTGGGTAACATTTGAAAAGGCTACACCAGCCGCACGTTTACAATTATACCCCCATTTATGTTAGCGGAGCGCTAAACCGTAAGTTAGTCTGCTCGGCCGGCAAAAGTCAACACAGTGGACGCTGTAGCGCTACTGCCAACTAGCGTTCGGGAGTGTAATTGCAGAATGACGGACACACCTACGCACAAGTATAAATGGGCCTTTATTCATGAGGAATGAAAAAAGTTCTGTAACTGCTCAGTGAACACCCTGATACCTTGCGTGAGCAATACTGTAGTACATGTAAAGTGGCTGAATACTAGTGAAACAGTGACCATAAATGAATTTGTTGCACAAACATCAGATGGCACCAGAGGAAGGGACAAGCAGGCAAACCAGCCTCTCCTTTAACATCAGTGCACAAGTGTTGAATCCCAATAGAGTCCACCGACCAACGTGCCACTGTCTCTTCCTCGTTTTTCCTGTTCATGAACAGGAAGCCAAAGATGGAGTTTGGAACACGCAAAGGAGAGAGCGAGAGGAAGACAGTAAAAGTTAATTTGAGGTTTGATAAGTAAACAATCGGGGGGAGAGAGATTGGGTGTTGAAGATAAGTGGTGGAGGCAGACGAGGGACGAGAGGAGGCACACGAGATGGTGTGAAAAAGTAAAAGAGGGATTTAAATATATGCCTCAAATGTTCCTGTTTGTTCTTGTTACCAGACAGTCCAACCCGCTACAATGAGAAGGACCAGAGGAGCATGCTGGTCTGGTGTCCCAACAGTCACCTTTCTGATGCAATGTGTAAGCTCCACACTCACACCTGCCTACCTCACCTGACATTCACTTGTACAAGCTTGACAGAGTGACCTTCAGTTTAAAGGCTACATGCGGACTGGAGTACAGCAATTAAAACTTTCATTCTCTCCTTTTCTTCCTGTGCACTCGTTTTCTCTTACACTCTGTGTCTTCATCTCCTTCCCTCACGTCTCTACATTTCTTTTTCCTCATCTTTCTTTCTCCTTTTCATTAATGTCGGTTCCTTTTCTCTTCTCTTTTGAACCCGTTTGTTTCTCTCTTCGTACCCAAGTGGACGAGTATATCCTGATGGCGAAAGAGAAACATGGATACAACATGGAGCAGGTACAGCAGCGCAACATGAAATGTCTTTTTACCACTTGTTTGTGCCCCCCTCTCTCCTGACTTGTCCCTGGTTGCCTGACCCGGTGTTCGTCCCCTCTGCCCTGTCAGGCTCTGGGCATGTTGCTATGGCACAAGCACGACGTGGAGCGCTCACTCGCCGACCTAGCCAACTTCACCCCGTTCCCAGACGAGTGGACAGTGGAGGATAAAGTGCTGTTCGAGCAGGCCTTCAGCTTCCATGGCAAGAGCTTCCACCGCATCCAGCAGATGGTGAGAGACCAAAATAACACGCACTCAGAATATTCAGGACAGGAGTGAGTGCAACTTTCAATATTTCTGTGTTTGTGTGTAGCTTCCAGATAAGCTGATCTCCAGCCTGGTGAAGTATTACTACAGCTGGAAGAAGACCAGGACCAGGACCTCGGTCATGGACCGTCAGGCCAGGAGGCTGGTCAACAAAAGAGAGAAAGATGACAGGTATGAGACACCATGAAACTTTAACCTGTCAAAACTGGGTCTGAAGGGGGAGGGATGGACAGAGGGAAGAAAGAACGGAAATATTTAAGTTGTCAGAAACAACTCATCTGAGATGTGACATTTACAAAAATCCTTTTGATAAGGATGTCATCCTGGGAAACAAGAGTCTCGTGAATATGTATGAGATGCTTTGATATTATTTCTTGTAATTTTTAGTTGACATTTTCGAGCGTTTTAGAAAGAGAATATTGGCTGTGGACAAATAGTTACGTTTTCTTTTTCTTGTAGTAATGATGATCTGGAGGAAGGTGACCCAGGCAGTGACAGTGACTTTGAGATTGACACCAAGAAAGAGGTGAGCAACACAGTAACGTGCGTGTGTGGTTATATAAACAAATCTTTGTGTTTTATTAGTCATGACTTACCTGAGGAGATCAGCTAAATCAATGCCTTCTGTATTCTTCAATTTTCACTTCATTTTTTAAACATAAATGTATCGCGGCACTCTTGAATTGCTGTTCTTGTAAAAAGGATAGAACCTGGTTTCTCCGTCCACACAGGCAGTGAAACAGAACCCCAACAACGCCAGCTCTGACAAGGTGACCCCCAGCCGCTCTGGGCCAGTGAAGAAGGAAAGTATCGGGGCTCAGTACCGCCACCACCCGCTCAGAGCACGCCGCAGGCCACCCAAAGGCATGTACCTGGAGCAGGGAGACATCACGTCCCTGTCGGCCTCCCACGACGCCGGTGTGCTAACTGTACGACAGCTGGACACGCAGTTGGTGTCACTCAAGAGACAGGTATTTACCTTTCGTATGTATTTTAATCTGGCCTTGCATTGAATCTGTGGTCATCTGATTTATGAACTGAAGGTGTAAATGCACTAAATGTCCTTCTAGTGGGAGTTTTAAGGAACACCAACAGAGTGTGTGTGTATAGCTATTTATCTGGCATATTTAACACCCCCTCCAGAGCTTTATCAGGGTTGCCGCGGGGTCTTAAAAAGTCTTAACTTTCAAAATTTAAGGCCTTATAAGTCTTAAATTCGCTGAAATTTGTGTTCTAGGTCTTAAATCATTTTGAACAGGTATTAATTTTCCAACGTCCATGTAACGCTGCCTCTCATCCACAGATCTAAAAGTGCAACCCATAGAAACAGAGCTTAAGTCTTGGTTCAAACCAGTCACTAGCAATGTATTTGAAGCCTACTGTCGAACTTAATGAATGAGGGCTTCTACTAAAATTTCACGCGATCATTAATGATTTTCAGTAAGTTAAGGTAACACTGGCTGTCTCCCTCTCCTCATTCTTCAAAGGATGAGTGAATGTGAGAGAGAGCGGCAGAAAGTGAGGGTCAGAGTTAGCAGAGGATAAGATCAGTATTAAGTTGTCAGGTCACAGCTCGGTCCTGTACTGTACATCTTTGTTAAATTAAAAAGGACGGTGTTGACTACGGAGGAGCCGAGGTCAGTAATGTTAAAGCAGATTAGGGATGCAAACTAAGCTAATGAGTAGATTATTCTTTTGGATTTTAATGTACAAATGAAATGCTTGTAATTATACAGAAGGGAGGTGGTTCTCATGTTGACTATTTTTATGTTAATTTTTCTACAAATGTATAAAGCAGTAAACTAAGACAGAAAAGGCAAATGTTGTATCTGTAATGATTCTGAGGTCATGTTAAGAGTGTTTTCCTGCCTTTTATAAGGTGGTGAGGCTCAAAACTGCTGGGTGCTGCGCCATGAATGTAAAATCATTGTGGAGAGCATCAAAACTTATCACTGAATTTTCCCTGATCTAATGATTATAATTCAAACCCAGTAGACTTATTTAGCAAGTTTAGCTTGGTGTAGTTTATTCAATATCTGCTCTAGATTTTCCTACTTTACTTTCCAAAATTATGTGGAATTGCATATTTCTTTATTGGAAAACACAAACCTTCATTTTTTACATTATACCACCCTGTGAAAGCATGTTTTAATCCCCATGGACATTATTTTTATTATTTGTAAATGGACCTGCTTTGCACCTGCCTCGTCTTCTCTTCTCCCTGCACTCGCTCACGCTCTCAACTTAACCTCTGGTCTCTTACTTCAAACACACCGGCTTTCCCCGCCCCTCTCTGTCTCTCTCTCTTCCTGTCTGCTTCCCTGAGTTTCTCCATCAGCAGTAGGTTGTGTTTTATAAAGTTGCCGAAAAACACAGAACTCGTCTTTTTTTTTTTCTGGATTTTTCCACCTGTGATCCTTTTTTACATGCCAGCTGGTTTCTTACGTAGCTTATCAACGTTATCGTCCATCCCGGTGTTTCATTGTAGACATCGTCCAATGCCAATTTTGTAGATATCACTCAACCCTAATTTGAATAAATTTATTTACTCTGCAAGACATTTTGTCTGCATTTCCTTTGCGTTTCTTTTTTTGATGTCGTGATATAGGTCATTAATTTCATTCATAGTGGTCTTAAAAAGGTCTTAAAAGTCTTAAATTTGACCAGGTGAAACCTGCAGAAACCCTGTTTATGGTGTAACAGTATATTAAGGAACTATCATTTTTATGCGACCAATATAATGAACCGTTGGGAACGATATTATTAGAAGAGTGATTCTGTGCTATACAGTACGCTATTACTGTTCACTCATACTCTTCCCCTCTTTCTTCCCCGACACCTTTTTCTCTCAGGTTCAGTCTATTAAACAGAACAACAGTAGTTTGAAACAGAGCTTAAATGAAGGTGTTGACACTTTCAGACCTGCTGAGGTAAGTCTTAGTTTTTTCACTCCTTTCTTTCTACATTTTCCCTCTGTTGCATCATCCATCTATCCCCTATTTGATTTTTTGTTTCCTGACTTTTCCTTAGCTCTTCAGTTTGTCCCTCTCCTCTTTCATTTATTCACTCTGCTCTTGCCGCCCTCCCAGATATTATTTCAGGACTGACAACAGTCCTAATCTGCTCTTTGTTCTCATGCTGTCATTTTCACCCCTCTCTTCTCTTCTTTCTTACCACCTCTCTCTAACCTCTCCCTCTCCCTCCGTCTCTCTCAGCCTGTCTCTAAGATGAACTCTCGTTGGACCACAGAGGAGCAGCTCCTGGCTGTACAGGGTGAGTAAAGGCAGAAGCATCATCTTCCTTCCCTCCTACAGAGTCACCTCGTGTTGCCGGCTCTCATCTTCCTTCCTCACATTCACAGGGAGAAATCGGACTGTTAGACACATTCATATTTTCCTCACACAGAAACGGCCTACATTGGTACTCATGAGGCACATTTACATTTTTAAGTTAACCCTTCACTACTGCCTGTAGTGATTGTTGTTGTTAGGGAAAGGGACTAGGGGGATGCATTATGGCTATGACTGCAGGCCAATGTGACCCACATCTCCATTTTCTTTGCCCATATGTGACTCAGATATGATCTTTCTATGACAGTGTGAACAGGCCAAGTCACATGTAATCTGATCTTTTCCAGTTTGGAATTGGGACACTTTCAAATGTTGTCCATATCCGATACAGATCGGATCTTTTTAAATGCGACCTCACTCTGGACACACTGGTTAGAATTGATGCGACTTTGACGTCACTCTAGAGCAGCTGTTCAGCTCCTCAAAAAGCCATAATTATGTATGTGGCTCTCTTCCTCCTCTGCCTCGCTATCATCTGCTCACAAATTCCCTTTCTTACACCTGAAATCTACCGGACCGTGATCTCTCTTCTGAGGTACGTGCATGCTATCTGTCCGAGCGGACACAGTGGGGAGAGCGAGACGGAGGGAGTGAGTTGTGGGGCAGTTGCGTTGAACAGCGCCAGAAATCGTAATGAAAAGAACAGAGTTGTGAGCACTTGCGTGTTACGTCGTGTTATTCTTCTGCGCATGCGGGTCACTTTCAGGCCGCAGACAGTTCACACTGGAGTCTTATATTTAAACATATAATTTGAACTATCAAACAAAAAAAATCGGATCTGGGGGAAAAAAATCGGAATTGAGCATTAAGGCCTGCAGTCTGAATGTAGCCTATGTCAGTGAGATGTCCCCATGGGGAGAAGCGTTCTTACTTCACAGCATCTTTTGCACACGCCAGACGCCTTGTTTCACTCCCCAGCACACCTGGCCGGCCACTATGTAAATGAGGCAGAACTGTTGGATTGTCTGTTTCAGGAAGTTACAAAAATTGTCTGACGGAGCTCACTGAGTTGGAAAGGGAATTTCAGGTGCTGTTAGATGATCTGACACTTCAGTTGAGGATTATTAAGACCTTGATCCTGAATTATAAATAAGCTGTGAGGAACAAAGGATTTGACTAATTGAATTATTAGTTGTATTGGTGCAATTAGGGAGTTTAAATCTCTGTAGCTTTCAGTTATAGTCAGAAAGACTTCACTTGCCCTTAGGGGCTGCACTCAGTGTGCCTTTGAGCAAAGCATTTAGCCTCAATCAGCGGCAGCTGTGTAGTGCACACTGTAAAGGAGAAAGCAGAAGCTGAAATGTGAGTAATATAAAGGTGATGGACAGGCACTCGGCCGGCCTGAAGATGAAAGTGAACAGAAGTGTGTGGCAGTGAATTGGTTGTGAGTGATCCATAGACAACTTTTAACCCGATCTTTTTCTTCTGTCTCGTTTCCAGCTATCCGTCGCTATGGTAAAGACTTTGCAGCTATTGCTGAGGTGATAGGGACCAAGACACCAGCTCAGGTGAGCGTCGTCCTTTTCAAGTGTTGAACTTGAGGAAGAATCTTGTGAAGATCACCTTATCTCATATTCTGACCTCAGCCTTTACCCTCCATCCTTTCAGTAGTTTACTTTGTGTGAGCTGCCTATCAGCTTTTCATCCCTCCTCTAGATTATATTTTTCCTTATAGGATAAGTATAATCTCCATTATCCCTCCCTTCATTTGTTTTCTGACCTCCAGTCTGTGTGTCCTTGAACACAGTACGACTTCTCTATCCTCTTGATTTATTCTCTAACTCCCCATCTCTGCCTGTCCGTCCAGGTGAGTTCGTTCTTCGTGAGCTACCGGCGCCGCTTCAACCTGGATGAGGTGCTGAGGGAGTGGGCGGCTGAGCAGGTGGCCACCAGCCGCGACCAGAGAGACCCCAGGAGGAGCGGTGAGGAGATGGCAGCTGCTACAGATGGAGCCGCCGAGGAGGATGAGGTGAGCCGCTACAGAGCATACGTGTGATAAAAGGAACACCTTTAGTTATTCCTCGTTCAGAACAGTTTAACCCTATGTTGGCAGGTGCATTTTGAAATGTTTGGAAGCAGAACGGGCTTGGCTTTAGTCTTTATGCTGAGCTAAGCTAAGCATGTGCTGACTCCGGCTCTGTACTTAAAACCACCTCCTACCTGGCACCTATTTCTAGGAAAAACGCCTAAAATCACATATCCAAAATAAATCAGGAATATCTCTTCAACCATTAGGCCTAGATGCATAATTCTGGACTCCTTTGAAAGGTCAGAAGCTAAGGAATATAAATCCATTGTAGATTAACATTTATTTTACCATTACAGACCACATGGAGATGCAATATAGAAAAAAATATAATATTTTCATCCTCGCCTGGTTATTTTGATGCAATAAACCATCAAAACCATCCTATGGTCCATCTTAAGACTATAATGCACCTGAATATCTTCTAATACACCTAGAATACTACTGTAACTGTAAATTTGATGAAAAGAAACTGATACAACAGTTATTACACAATCTTTCAAAAATATACCAGGCGAATGTCCATGTTTTGGCCATATTTACTGTTTGTATACTTTTATTGGTAGTTATCTTCAGAACATTATTTCTCTCCATACAACCACGTTCCAAATAACAAAGCTTCCAAAACATTGAAATATTTATAAAAACAGTCAATATAAATGACCAAAAGCACTCCCGTGCTTTACAAGCCCACCGCTTGAGAACAGAACATCCTACAGGGCTGTGGGTGGGCTCATTTTGTTCGTTTGTACTACGTCAGGCCTATCCTGTATGTCTGTGTAGCACCTACGGGTTGCTAGAAGAGACCGATAAAGATCGCCTCCGCCAAATTACACTCGGCTCTCATACCTCGTGACACAAACGAAACTTAAGACCGCAGCCGACCTCACCAAGATGGCGGCCCGCCAGATGATCTCTGTGGACACAAAGCACCGCAGTTTTTGGACGGAAAAAAATCGATTACGTACCGGGTCAGTCCGTTCCCATTGCGTTAACACCTAGAGGGAGACTGATGTTGACCTTCTCATCTCAATCTTGAACTCATTAATGCGTCCAGTGGTGAAAATGTGTCTATCACTATATGGTTGTATTTTTCATAAACCCTAATATCCCTTAAATTTAAGGTATAGAAAATCCATTAAGAATAAAACCTATGGGTGTAGCGGAGGAGAGATGAATGCTAGAACTACACAAGAGGGCTGGTTTTAGTAGCTGAGTGTCCTTAATGCTCCCTTGTATGGCAAATATAACACAGTATGTTGAAAATCCAACACGGCGTAGGCCCTGAGGAAGAAATGGAGGAGAGCGTTAGATACGGTCTGTGTCTTTAACAGGACTCCACGCGTCAGCTCTCAGAGCTTAAAATGCTTGTTGGTGGATTTAATGGGTGACATTTATATACCACGGCTCCGAGTATATTGAACAGAAGGAGCAGGTGGTTGTAATAAGTTCTGCCCTATGTCGTCCGCTGCGGATTCACGCTGAATGCGTCCCCTCTTTATCATCAGGCCAACATGACATCTGTCTCTATTCACTTTTCCCTCTTCTTTCTCACACAACTGTTCTCCAACTGTCTTCTTACCTCACCTCTTCATCTTTTGTTGTCTACACTGTTTGCCCACCTCCTCCTCACCTCTATATGTGCCTCCCCCCCCCCCCCCCCCGCCCCCCAATGGAGGACTCTCCTTTGGACGCCGCCGGCGGTTCTACTCCCCCCTCCTCCACTCAGCCCCCTTCCTCCCTCTC
>NC_060161.1:14411489-14535851 GCF_021292245.1 Micropterus dolomieu | reverse complement strand
TCCCCCCCCCCCCCCCCCCCCTATATGTGCCCCCCCCCCCCCCCCTCAGGTCAAAATGGAGGACTCTCCTTTGGACGCCGCCGGCGGTTCTACTCCCCCCTCCTCCACTCAGCCCCCTTCCTCCCTCTCCCAGCCTCCTCCGCTGCTGCGCCCTGCACCTCCCTCTGCTCCCCCCAGCCTCCTCCGCCAGCCTCCTCCTCTGCAGACGCGCCCGCTCCAGAACCGAGCGCCCCACAACCACCCTCCACCTCCGCTCATCCGGCCTGCAGTGACCACCTCGTCGTCCTCCTCCACCGGGAGCTCCAGCCTCAGGGCGTCTCCTCCCAGCTCCTCGTCCTCCGCCGCAGGACAGATGCATCCGTCGCTGGTCGGGCTGAAAGTGGAGCAGCCCATCTCGCACTGATACACAAACACACGCGTGCACACACACATAATAGGAATAGGAACACACACACACACACACAAATTAGCATGCAGACCCTGTAACGCCATCGCTCCTAGCCTTTGTTTCTGGGACCGTTACACATCACATGACCACGCGATTGAGTGGATACACTCAGGTCCCTTTGGTGACATCACAGCTCTTAAAATGAGGCAGGAAATGTGTGGGTACCCCCGCAGGTCTACTTTGTTAGGCAGTGGCCTGAAGCCTCTTCACTGTATTAAGAAACACCTACCTCCACGTCTTCTTTCATTAGCATCAACACACACACACTCTACAAAAAAACAGTACCTACACACCCAAAACAAAGACACTGGATCGTCAAGCTGTTGAAGGAAGCCATGACCAGAGAGCAAAACCCACCTGCTTGTTTCCATGGAAACTGCTGAACATCTGGATTACCGCAGAGTGCGGCTGAACACACACACATTATATATACATATATCTATACTGTAGAGTCCACTGGACAGGTATCAAGTCGTCCGAACAACATTCAGGAAAATCAAATGAACAAACGAAAGAAAGCCAGAAGAAGAGTCACCCACATCAGAGCCAAACCTGAGGTCACATAGATTTAGGAAAAACCTTCAGATTGTTGGAAATTATGTGAAGAAAACTCGCCTTTTCCTGCTGAGCTTTGCTTTAAAACTTGAGAGGCGTGATAAGGTACTTTTTTTGCTAAGGAAGCGGCTTTTGTAATCAGAGCCGTGCTATGAGTTTATCATTAAGGCTTTAAATAGTTGAAGCTGTTGAAAAAAGAAGAGCGAGAGATCCCTCCTCTTCTCTCATAGCCATGTATTACTATTAACTGGAGTGATGTTTCCCTTCTTTGACTAGACTTTTAAAGTGAGCTCTAGGTAGGCAGTTAGTTAATGTAAGTAGTTTAGATAGTGCATACTTTATTATGATGATGATTATTGACTGAGCACTACGGAGAAAGAGCCTTTAAAACACGTGACTGGACTTTGTCTCGCTTTTCAAGAAGCCATTTGCCACAGCTTGTTATTTGTTTTTTTACTGGCTCAGCGTTTAAGCCCTACTGCTTAATGTCTTAATGCTGAACGAAACATTAGCCTCTGTGTAAAGTGTGCGTGTAGAGGACTGGTTTACAAAGTGAAGGGGACGACTGACCTTTCCTGACATCTGACAGATAACCGTACACTGAAAAATAAAATGCTCTGCCACTCTCTGTTCTTGCTTTAAAAGCTCATTGTGCCACAGAATCCCCCTGGCATTTGACATTGCTGGCTTGCTCCCCACACGTTAGACATGGGAAAAGTAGTAAAACAAAAAGGTGTTAAAAGGATAATTTGCTTTAATGCAGAGTAAATTGGGTGAGAAATAAGGAAACAAGTCTATTTTTGTCCAAAGGGTAACAACCCCCACCCTCCACCAGAACCTCTAAAGCTCACTAATTAGCACTTAACATACAAAAACATGTAAAACCCGGGTTGGTTTTTTTGCTGGATCGTTTCTTGGACCAAAAAAAAGTCTGGCATAAAGGTCTAACCAAAGACGTTTGTAAAATGTCAATTTCTCGTTTTCGCACATGAGCTACAACTAGTGATCTTTAGGGGTGCTGGCGGGTGGATTTTGTTACCTTCGGACAGAGCCAGTTAGCTGCTTCCAGTCTTTATTCTAAGCTAAGAGTGTTCTCTGTAATCTCTAGTCTGGTTGAGGTGATTCAGTAAAGTATTTTGTTGGCCAGCATGTTGGGATAATTACAAAAGCAAATTCACAAGGCTGTGACAACTCTTCTAAGCCCTCTGAGTCCAGTCAAGGCAGCTTTTCTCTCTGCTAATTCAGAGTCCTGTCCAGGCACAGGAGGAGGTGAGAGAGGTCGGAGGGCATCTGAAAGGATTCACTTAGCCTGTGAACTGTCAAGAAAATGCTGCATTGCGCTGCCTCTGAAATGTTTAGCTTGTGTTCCAGTCTTGGGTTTGAGGTGATATCAAGCGACCTCATGAACAAATGTAGATGACTGAATGATATTTTGTTGCTGTTACTTAATTGTGATTTCTGTTTGAACATCGTCTGCTCGTCCCCTGCCGAATCCGCCTCCTCTTCATAGTCTAGCTGCCTGTGCATTGCTGCCTTTTTCAAGCAGGTCTGGGATTGCTCGTCGCGTGCTAACCTTTCTTTGAACTGTGTTCAGAGGCCTTCAGTTTAGCGCAGCACTGGGCGGGAACCAAAGGGGCCCATCACTATGTTTGGCTTTAAAGCTGCTTGCCTTTTGACTTTGCTTGTTTTCTTACATTTGTTCCTTCCTCCAAAAAGTGCTTGTGTGTACTGTACGTGAGAAGTTGTTTACATTGTGGAAAACTGTGTTTGAGAAATGTTTTTTTTTAGAATAAAGAAATGACCAAATAGCACAGTATTTCTCATACATTTTAAAGCAGTGCATCCACACACACACCGTAGTAATGTTTTCTGTGAGTTCAGGGCTATGGTTCAGTGTTTTCACGACAAAGACCGGTTACTTAACAAGCCAACTCTGTAACTTTAACTTCATTTATACCTACAAGTTGTGTTCATGAGCGCATCATCTGTTCCCAAATGTCAAATCTTATCAAAACACCATCTGCTGACACCCAACGGGTTCAGCCACCTGCAGCTTCCACATTCCTGAGCAGGGCTGTGGACACTTTGTTGGGGATTAGAAGAAGCCAGTCTAGTCATACGAACAACTCCTCCTCAGACTTCAGTTACCCTGTCTTAATGTCGGCTGTGCTTTTACATGTTTATCATGAAGATTTGGTGGTTCACAAGGCTGGATTGCCAACAAAGCGGATGACTACCTGTGGCCCCAGACCTAAGGGCCACAAAACATTCCAGTTTGATCACAAGTTTGGTAATTACATTAATTGCAGACTTGTATTTGCACCACTCACAGTAAAATCAAGGTGGGTCCTGTATTATGAGCCGTTTTCTATGGCACACACTCCTACAGGGATGCTGTGCCAAAGTCTACTTTGTTTATATTGTACTTGCAGTGCACCTACTCCAAAATGAAGTTCTTGTTGAAACTGTGTGCTGGGTATTGAAAAGAAGCCCGACCGACAGTTTTAAAAGCTCAAAACCTTTTTTTATTTTTTACATAAATGCTTTTAATATAGATCCCTTAATTTGTTTAAAAGAATACTGCTCATGAAAGGTTCTGAGCAGGATATTTTGCAGTCAAACTATAATTGTTGGTGCTCTCTGGTGGACAAACTGACTTTTATGACCATAAACATTTGCAATTTCTTGTTACTCTGCCAACACAGATAGTGATACATGTGTAACAGGCTAATATAATGTGATGTATTGATCTAGCTTTAATTGGAAAGAATTAAATATATTTTGTCCGTTGTCCCTCTGTTAAAAATATAATTTGAAAGAAAGCTAAATATTTAACAGTACATATCTAAACATGCTGAGGTCATGACATTGACCTTTATTTATTTGGTCAGAGTGGAGGTCTAGTAAACTGACACTGCAAAGCAGAGATTCTCCGTTTACCTGCAGGGCGGCAATTCCATGACAACTGGGCAAACTGTCTGCCAAGGATGATCATGTGATATGACAGCTTCAGAAACCGCTACTTAGTGGACCTTTTCGGTGAGATTTTGTCAGCTACAGCGCTGCTGAGAGCTTCCTGGAAGAACACAAGATTATTTAACACATTCATTTTGTTTTCTCACATAATGGATTTCAGAGGCAGACTATCATTATATCATTGTTTTTATTACTATCGTTGTAATTTTTCATCATTTTGTCTTTGCACAAAAAAAAACAAAACAAACATAATACATTTTTCAGGAGTTGATCACCCCCTCCCAACCCCAAACCCACCACTACAGATACAGTTTGCTCAAAACACATTTAAAATCAATGTAAATTACAGCAATGTAAAACAAAATAATGTAAAATAAAATCAACCCTGAAAGAGATAATATAACAGCAACAGCCAGAATAATTAGAATCCAATACCCAGCACCTTAATACAATGATCAACTTTTAAAGAAAAATCTGACGTATTAAAAACTGAAAGAAAAATAATAAAACGACAGTGTGTCATTGTGATAGAAAGAAAAAAACGTGTTCAGTTAGGTGCAACCAGCTGATGGGACCCAGCATCACCCCTGGCCCCCCTTTCTCTAACCCCTGTGTGTGTTTTTCTTTTTCAACAAACTGGAGCATCAACGCAAAGAGGGAGAGCGAGAGAGAGGAAGTGGCTTCTTCTGGTTTGTTTTCAACGTGAACGCGTGCTCCGATATGAGAACGTTTCGGCGAAGAAACGTTTCCTGCTTTCTCTCTCTCTGCTTCACGCCATTCTGTACCAATTACAGAAAACGTAAATAAAAGCAAACTGATGAGAGAAAAAAAAAAAAAATGGTCAAAGATGAACGAGCAGTAGTCGTCACCATCAACATCATTAAATACATCGATAACTCTTGTCTGCACTTGGGGGGGGGTTTAATACATGAGCTGTGTGGTGTGCTAAATGTGCGTGTGTGTTAAAGGTGCACTATACCGAAAAGGCAGCAATGATATGATCCGAGCCTTCTTCACACACACCGTCCAAATCGGCACAAACCCAAAAACTTTCAATGACACAAAAACATATTACCAAATCAAAAGCAGAAGAAGAAAATAATTCAACATTTGTCGTCATCCTTGTTGATTTTTTTTCTTCCTTCCAGTGATCTTTCATAATACACTCTCACCCACACACACATAATGTTTGTTACATATGCCAGAGACACCTTTTTGTGTGTGCGCTCCTTGGGAACGTGTAGCAGAGAGGGGAGGCGGGCCAATGAAATGCGTCGGTTCAGGGTTGACATTCTGGATTTGAAGGCGTGATGCCAACCAAAGCGATAGCAACATTAACAAAATAAGTACAATTAAACCATTTGGGCATTTATGTGCTGAACGTACGCAACAAAAACAAAACCCCAAATTTACTTCTATAAAGAAAGGCAACATAAAAATCCATCGACAACCCTGTCCATGAACTGCCCCTTCCCGCCCCAGTTTCCCCATATGCCTCTCTTTTCCAGTGCACAACTCTTTTTAAAAAGCCATAAAAGAAGAAGAAACTAAAATAAAAATAAACAATACAAGTAAGGACTTGAAGGGTTGAAGCCCGAACAATCGACGACGACATCAAGTCTGACTGGCCTGCTCTGACTTGATGCCGTGAGAGAAATTAAAAAATGAGGAAGAAAACGGGAGTGAAGAGGCAAAGAAAAAGAGATGGATGTGTTTGTGCTGAGTTCAGTTTGAAATTAGAGGAAGAGGGTGGTGTGCGTGTCTGTGTGTGTGAGAAGGAGGGAGGTGGTGGAAGGATGGATCAGGTGGAAATGTATATTTTGGGGTGGAAGGGGAAGTGTGGTCAGGCAGGTGGAGGGTGGAGAGGGTCCTTTAACCAACAACAGCAGAGTTCAGTCCATTTGTGTGTGTGTGTGTGTGTGTGTGTGTGTGTGAGCGAGAGACTGTGGGCTTCAGCAACCAAAATCCTGGCTCAGTTGGGAGTCCGTTCAGCTTTGGAGGAGAAACAAATTCAATCAAAACTCCTTCGAGTTTTTCCAGCAAAATAAGGCTCCAAATATTCTGTCAATCAGCACTGCTTGTTAGAGAGAAAGTAGAACGCTCTCTTTGTCCATCCATCCAACCCTCATCTTTTACCTGGTTCCCCTCTACACAAAAAGACCGGGCGGCAGAACCGTGCAGAAAAACTGAATAAATAGCAGGAAGAAGTGACAGGAGTGGTCAAAGTGTGACTTCTACAAAACAGAGAGAGCAGATCGGACATGCAGAAGAGTGGAACGTCTAAGTAGAACGTGACAAAAAAAAATAAAAAATAAAAAAAAACAGCAGGGAAGAGAGAAGACCTCGGTCTATAAGTACTTCACAATTCAGAAGAAATCAACTCAGAGTTTCTAATCGCAGAGCCTCAGGAACTTAAGGAACAAAACTACTAGAAAAGGAACGTTTTCTAGTCTCAGAGAACCGATAGCCCTACTTCAGACCTTTGTCCAGATAACAATCGCGTTCATTTTTAAAGTGATCCCACCCTTTAGCTTACCTCCTGACCTCTACAGTGCCACCACGCTTACAGCATCATCCTCGCTATCACTCCCCCGCCCCCTTCTCATCTCTCCTCGCTGCTCCTCCGCACTCACAGTTTGAGCTCGTTGGCAATCTTTGAGGCAATGTTCTTGAAGGCGATGGACGTGCCCGAGATCCGTTTGAAGCGCACGCCATTGAGTGAGAGCCGCGGCAGCTTGCACACCTCCATCTCCCACTGGACGAAGTCTTCACGGGCCGGGTTCCCCGACACGCACAGCAGCATGTAGCGCTCGCGCAGCTCGTACTCGCAGCAGTTGGAGTCGAGCACCTTGCGGATCTCGCGCATCATTTCCGTGGGCTCCATGGAGGACGTGGTTTTCATTGACCAGGTGAAGCGAAGCGAGCGTGGCTTGGCTGAGTCCTTCTGGCCGCCGATGGCCGGAGGCGTGCCGGTGCCACCTGGGATGGGGAGGAGAGGAGGAAAAGAGTGGTGAGAGGGTAAACGATGACAGTGACAAATAAGACAAACGATTACAGAAAGGACAGATAAAAGAGAGCGAACAGATGTGAACGCGACAAATGGAGAAGAAAATCAAGTGAGGAGGACAAAGATGGGAGAGGAAAAGAAAGCAGAAAAGGAAGGACTGGAAAACAGTAACAAGTGTGGAGAGAGACGAGAAGAATGAGACTAGAGTGGAGAGACGAGCATAGAATAAAAAATGAGGTTCAACTACAATATTCTCAAATATAAAACCTCATTAAGACAACAGTCTGAATAGGAATTGATTGCCATAACCCGACATCGAAGTTGGATGAAGTATAACTAAATCAGGAAATGAAGCTTGAAAACCCTTCAGGGTTTCCAGGATGTTTTATGATAAATGGCGCAGTGACAAAACTGTAAATGAGACAAAAGGTGGACTGCTTCTAATCAGCATTTTCATTACTGATACATCTCTCAGGTTAAATTAAACAGCCCTCCCAAGCTGGGGGACTCTTGAGAGACTAACAGAAAAAAGAACAGTCTGAATCAAGCTGTATCTAGGGACGCACCGACCTGACCTTTTCTTTCAAATCCAACGGATAAACTTGATGCAATACCAAATACCAATCCAGCATCGTTGCACCCTTTTACCAAAATCTACAGAGAAGAACTCGTCGGGATAAATAACATAATAGGGATGGCTGTTTATGGCTGAATGACAATCACTTAAAGCAGCAACACTGAATTTTGTATTATGTGAGAAGCTGATGAGGACAGGTCACCTGTGCTGATCAATACTGGGCTACAATTGGACCGTTGCACAGCTTTCCACTGTTAATCAATTACCAGTTCAAGTCAATATAAATGATATACAATATTGAAAAATGCCCAGAGCCCAAGGTGACATCTTCATAGCTGCTCATCTCCCTTTCTAAAACCCACAGCTAGTCATTATTTTCATTTGAAACATACTTTCACATTCAGATTTGAGAAGCTAGAACCAGTGAATGTTTGGCAATTTTTACTTAATGAGTAAATTTATTCAGATATTTGTTCACCTAGTTTCAGTGCATTGACTCCTTGATTAATCGACTAATCTGAACGGTAGAGTACCTCAAGGGTCTGTTAGCCCCGTTTTATTTTTTGTCCATCCTTATGCTACTGTTGGGCCTTTGATCATTTTAAAACATCTTTCTGCGTTTATACACAGTCAGGTGTCGTCTAGCCTGGACTCTGTGTGTGATGTCCCAACATTTACAATGGAGGATACAATGTGGTTCCTCATCAGTCCTGAAAGTGCTCAAAAGACCTTAACCCTCAAATATCAGGCTGCATACTAAGAATTTAGTTGTATTGTTTGATTTTTGTTCATATTGTTCTGTTCATCAAGAAATATTTCTATCATCAAATATGCCAATTGTTTTAGCACTATGCTCATCTGAGCCTGTAATTAAGACCCTCATCTTGAAGCTAAATAAACCACAGTAGCAACACGGCAAGATGATTTGTTTTGAGGTGGAATACTGGGGAAACTGTTATCTTAGTGTAAGGTGGAGGGGACATCATTATTAAGTTGTGTTATCGAAATACTACCAGTGACTGATCGGTTTATCCCAACATTTTAAATACATACCAGTATTACCAGATCCTGGTGACGAGTTGTTCTCATCGTTGTTAGAAGAGGAGGAGAGAACACCGCCAGACGTCTTCTCTGACTTGTCCACTGTACTGCTCAGCATGGACCTGGGTGAGGGATGGGAGGGCAGAGGAGGAGGAGGTGGAGACAGGTGGAGGAAGACAAGAAGAGGAAGAAATGACAGATGAAAGCAATGAGGAAACAGGTGAGGAGGAGAAAGGGAGAGGGACAGGACACAGACAGGAAACAGGAGAAGATAAGCAGAGAGAGAAAAAGAAAGGAAGTGAGAGATTTATTTAAAAAGTAAGAGACAAAAAAGGAGGGAGGAGGAGGGAGAAATGGAGGAGTGATTGAGAGGAAGAGGGAGATGATGAGGTTGTGGAAATGAAGACAAAAAGCAAATTTTCCTTAAGTACCCGTGTGTGTTTGTGTGTGTGCACATCTCTCAGGTTGCCGAAATGTGTGTGGATTTATATCTTTGTGTGTGAATTTCAAGTCTGCATACACACAAACACACATTTGGGTACTGTGATTCTGAAAAATAAAAAATTTTTATAAATAAATACACATGCAGGTCAACCTCCACACCAGCACTCTCACTCTCTGGGATGCTATCATTCACTGCTAATCTCCAGTCCCCTGATTGGTTAAGCCACTATCACCATCACCAACCAATTACATCCCAGCTCGGCCCCCCTCTCCCAGCCATTCACAACAAGCTCAGAGATCATCTACTGATTGGCTCCAGTCTACTGATTGGCAGGCGGGTTTGGTAGAGTCTGGGGTTTTTGGTTTTTCGGGCTGTTCTGTATCTCACCTGCTCCCCTCATCCCGACCCTCTCCCTCATACGGACTCCTCGAGAAAAATCAACACAAGTTTAGTCTTTTTGAGGGCTAAGGGCAACAATTGGACTCTTAAACAGATAAAATAAAATCAGCTGGTTGAACACAGTTGCGCTGCTCGCCATGCCTGCCTGAGTGTTCCAATCCAAACACATCGTTCACCATTGCCAAATTTTTAATTTCCACTCCAATGGCTCAAATTTAAGTCCACAGCCATCTGAGTACTTCACAGCCCACAATGCAGGTCTTGATGCCAGTCCACTCTGTGTAGCCACTTCATCATAGCTCCTCACTGAGGAGATGTCATGAGTGTTCAATGAGTTAATAAGGGGACCAAGGATTGAGTTGCACCACCTATTCATAAGGTCTACTCAAGTCCCTTCAGCATTTAACTACCAGTTTGGCTAGGTTTTTGACTTACTAAGTGGGGTTGCATCAATAAAACACAAGCAGTGTCTTCAAGCAATCCCTTGTGTGAACAGTAAGTCAAGGTACCATCACGAGTTCTAACAGAAGGAAAAAACTGTTAACTGCAAACTGTTTGAAAATGTAGTTTACAAATGTAGTGTATTGTGTGTCTACATGAAGAAATATGTTTCAGAGTATTCATGTGGTTTACAGCGAGAGGGGGGTATCCTGAATATGCTGACACAACTGATTATTGTTATTGGATCATTTAGTCTAATGTCATTAGCATTATGCACACTGTGTTACATTATATAATTTATGTAAAATATTAACTAAACCGGTCATATATTAGCAATCTAACATTAGCTTTGTCAGTCTGTTCAGTTAGCAACACAAGTCACACCTGCCATTTAATATGTATAAATAAATTGCAACAACTAATCTCTATGCAAGACCTGGTCTGTGAAGTGCAACCCATTTTAATTTAGTGATTCATAAAACTCTACTTAGTAAACATTAGTGTTATAATTAGACTGCTCCAAGCAGCTGCAGGATGGATCAGAAAAAGGTGAATGATGGAACAGGACGGCCTGAACAGAAATGGGACTGGTTTGGAGCAGTTTGCTAAATGAGTTGGTTCAATTGAAAAGGAAAGTTTGGATTGAAAAAAAAAACAACAACAAGAAAACAGAATGGAATGGCATGGAGGGCAACAAATGGAATATTAGAATGAAATACAACATTCTGGACCAGGATGGAATGGTTTGGAACAGAATGGTCGACATAGTGAGGGCGAGTCGTGCAGCTAGAGGAGGTTAGGAGCATTAATGATCCCAGCACTGCATTGAAACCTGTATTAGTAACTGTACCTACACACAGGTTTTTTAAACACACACACACACACACACACACACACCTTCTCTCTCATACCTGCAGACAAGGCCGACAAACTCAATAGAAGAAAGCAGACAACAACAAAGAAACACAAAGACAGACAGACGACAGCAAAACACATGCAGACAATGGAAGGGAACTGATGCCCACGTGACAAATAAATTCAGTTTATGGTCTTAAATTCATTCTGTTGTAGGAACAGACAGCACTAAAAAATACCTCCTGCAAAAGAAACATGATGACAATATATAGCACATGGAAATGACAAGTGGGCAGAGTGGGAAAAGTTACACAAGGATGTCTTAAATAATAAAAGTAAATTGCTAAACAATGTAAAATTAAGTCAGTTGTGGCATTGTGCATGCCCTGTATGATTTAGCTAAATATGACATCAAGGGAGAACAAAGGATTGATAAGATGATAACTTGAAGCCAAATATATCTCACTTGTCTGGTGATTGAGAAATGTCACAGTCTACTACATAGAGTGCACTATAAATTCAATATATTCACATACTCATAAACATAATACCCAATAATTATACATATATTTTTAAGGGGCAGATGAATTATTTCTCCCTCTCATATTTCATGATCTATGAGAATCTTTAAAATAGTCCAAAAGGCAACTTGTACAGAAAAACCTGAAAGGTAGGACACAGTGATGATAAAATAGTATTACAACCTCTAACCACCAGGTGGAGCAATGGTCCAGATTAAGGGGAAATTGCTCTACCTGCTGGTGAAAATCCGCCCACACACTCAAAAGGAAGTGTGAGTGGCAAACGTGGTTGTGAAACCCAGTGTGCTGAGTGAGTGTGTGTATATATATATATATATATATATATATATATATATATATATATATATATATATATATATATCAGCTGTGTGTGTGTGTCCACAGCATTAAGGTCTTTTCCAGCCAGAGTAGGTCAAAGCCATCCAGTTCTGTTGCTGCTGCTGTTAGAGAGCGAGTGCCAGAGTGAGAACAGCGCAATGAAAGAAAGGAAGAGTGCAGCCTCCAGAAAAGAGCGCAGCCTGAGAAACACTGCAGCCCTGTCCCTCCTAGGTCCTCTCCTCCTCTACCTTCATCCACAACTACCAACTACAGCTAGGGACTTATTACAAGTGACTTCCCCTGTAGGAGAGTCAGAAACTTGCACCAAAAAAACTAAAGACACAACTTCAGTCTCTATGGCTAATCAAAATCTGATTCTAGTGACCAAACCGATGAAAGCGGAGAGGTGAGATGGGTGATGGCTTGGAAGGTGGCGTTAGCTTGGATGATGGTAAGCAATATTAAACAACCCCGGACAATCATTGAATGAAAATGAAAACACCTTCTCATAACACCTTAAAAAACTGAGGTCTCCTACCCCTGTGCTTCTTTACTCTCACAAATGGACATGAGGACATTAGTACAGGTCTATGGAATGACATTTGACACTATTACCTCGCCAGTTTTTAAGAATTGGAGTAAGGTTTGACTCAAAAGAAGGACATTACCTGCATCTGAAGCTAAGAAAGGCACAGGTTAAGAGCAAGAAGGAAGTAGTTTGATCTATTGCACTATAAGACTCAACCTAATTCTGGGACGCTACAGGTGGATACGATCACACACACACACACACACACACACACACAACCTGGTAAACCAATGAAGGAGGGGTGAGGATGAGGTGGGATGGATGGACGGACGGACGATGGAGGGACAAAGAGGGGTGAGGTGTTATAGTGCCGCGTGACCATGGAGTGAGTAAGTTAAGTGAGTGGGTGACTGGGTGAGGAGAAGTTAGTACAAAAAATAAATAAAAATGGGCCAAAACACGGCACTCAAAACCAGAAGGCTTAAATAAGGGGCCAACCACAGGAGAAAAAAAAATAAAGGAGAAAAGATGACGCTCAAGGCACAAAGGAAGAGTTCAAAAAAAGCTGCACGAAACACCAAAAGGGGAGGAAATATATATATATATATGTAAAATATATATGAAGAGGAGAATATACGTATATATCAAGGGGTTATATATTCAACGTTGGGGATGTTGCCTACCTTCTCGGAAACCTGAACGAGAGATTTCTACAAAAACAAAAGAGGGATAAAGAAAGAAAGAGAAACAAACGTATGTATAAAAAACGTATAGATGTAAGACTTTCCTGTAAAAGACACGCTGCCCTCTGAGTAGCAAATGTTAAAGCAAACTGTCAGAAAAAAAAAAAAAAGTCCAATACGGACCAAACTCACTTGGGATCGAAGCAGCAACATACATGAAATAACCAAATATAAAAAAAACAACAACAACAAAATTAGTTACGACTTTCAATCTAATGTGTTTAAATGTGGGAGTTATTGTGAACGTGTGAACATTGACAGTTTTTAATGCACACCAGAACACCTTAGAGGGATTTAATGAACTGAGAGGGATTTCTCTGTAATGAGAAAATTACATTAAGAGACTCTGTTTGAACCTCCTCCCCATACACCGAGCCAGTCCCAAGTGTTCCTGAAAAGAAGTGTTTGTGAGGTGAAGAGTTCAAACGTGATAAAAACATTTAAAAAATAAAAACAACAAAAGAGAGTAAAACACCTCCTATACACACACAAAGACACATTTCAAATGAAAAGAACAGGTTAAGCAACGACTTAATCTTTAACACACATTGAGAAACTTAATCTGCTTCACATACACACACACACACACACACACACACGGATTTGAAGGACAGGGAAACATCGCTCTGCAGACCAAGCAGGAAAGTGCAGCGGTGAGGTTATATGATACGTTAATAAAACACACACAGCTTCAGTGTATATGTGTACGGTCAAACTGCACAAATGCAACACAATCTCTGTCTCCACCAGCTCCACTTCCTACCAGCATGCCAAGTTGTGTGTGTGTGTGTGTGCGCATGTGTGTCAAGGTGTCCCCACTAGCGGTATTTATAGTTGAGGGGAAAGTGATATCTCCGGTGTAACCATGGATACTGTCGCCACGGAGCTACAGTATCTCTGAGTGGGAGGGTGGCCGTGCCTGTACCGCTGCCGCGTGTGCGCGCACTCACTCTCACACACACACACACACACACACACACACACACGCGCGCATCCAGGCAAGACACTTGATCATTTTCAATTTCCATCTTTTTTTGAAGCTAACAAAATCACCGTTCTCTTACTCCCCTCTCCTAATGAACCTCCCGGGCCGGCTGGTGACACAGGAGCAATGACGAACATCCCAACCTTAACCCGCTCGCTCGGCCTTTCATTCTGTCATTGCTCACTTGGGCCTTCCTCTTTCAGTCTCCGTTCCACCATTAAACCCTCACTTCCTGTCACTTCCTCTCCTCCACTTCTTCCACTGTGACGGCGGCCTCAGATTATAAATAGGCCGGTCAGCCTTGTAACTCCTCTTCTAGTCTCCTCTGCGCTCTTAATTTTCTCTCATTCTGACTCAGCTGTATACAGACTTCTTCGGCCTTGACACATAATTTAGATCAAACAGAGAATTTTGCCTTCACTAAATGAAGTATCTGCCCATGAATTTATTTTTTTCTAATTCATCATTTCCCTCCTTCCATCCCCATAAGAACTACAACTCGTTGATCCACAATAAATTATATTTAAGAGGTAAAGCAATGTAAATTAAAGGCTATCTATGTTTCCTCGTTGTAATCAAATTCTATGAAAATACTAAAAACAACAAGAAACCTTCCTAACATATCGTTGATATAGCTTATTCCTCTGTGCCATGCAGCTCCATTGTTATAAAAACAAACAACAAAACATTAGCAAACACATCTGTGAGCCGCACGGCTGCACTAGTTAACATGTTCGTTTATTATGATGAACATAGGCACCGTGGTTTGTTTTGATTCAGTCCCACATACACTGTGCTGCTGTTGTAAATACTCACTTAGTTAACCTAATATAAATTACTCCAAGGATAAAAAACAGTCCCCATATATACATGTTAGTGTAATGTTAGCTAAAAACTACAGCATCTAGCTGTTTAAGGAAATTACTTAACCTTTTAATAAATTAAGTCAAACTATACATACAGGTTGTAGAGATATACTAGGAAACCAATGGGCTTGGGACTTGTCACAGGGTAGGAAAGTCAAAAATTATCAAGAGCGGTTTGTTGATTTTGGTCTTTTTTAACTATTGAAACCCTTATTCAGAGTTTCATTACCAACTATAGTGATTATTCAATGGCATTGTTTAAACATTTTGTCAATGTAGAACTTGTGTACTTAATCTTCATTTTGGTGTAATGTCTCATGTTTATCAAATTAATTCAATTAAAACTAATGCCAATATTTATTTGTCAAAAGCCAAAATCAGCAAGTAGAAATGTCAGTCTAGACACACAAGACAGTGAAATCAAAGAGCTTGTATATACTCTTTTAGACAAGCTTTTGCCTCCATCCTTCCCTTCCACTTTTATAACTAGTGTACGGTCTTCACTGTATTTACACAGCGGAGTTTAATCTCAGCTAGAAAACTGACTCCACTTCCAGATAAAATTAAAAAAG
Organism: Micropterus dolomieu; assembly: GCF_021292245.1. Lineage (NCBI taxonomy): Eukaryota > Metazoa > Chordata > Actinopteri > Centrarchiformes > Centrarchidae > Micropterus > Micropterus dolomieu. Next base: position 14,520,552 of record NC_060161.1, on the reverse strand, counting down.
TATAAATAAAACAAGTTCATTACAACTTGGTGCCCACGAGAGCAGTTTTAGTGCTGCAACCTGCACTAGAGGACCGAGATGGAAACTGGGCCAGACGTGGAACCAAAACCAAAATGACTCCCCAGTCACCGCTGCTCCAAACTAAATTATAGAGGAGACACAGCTGTTCCCTTCCTCTCCCTTTTTACTCGCAGCAGAGTTACAGATCAGCACAAGTTTAGTGATAGGGATGAGATGAGACCAGCCCCTTTAAAGAAATACCCTGAAACCCAGTGATGACATGGACGTACAGTGCGTCGTTCCTGAGAGGAAATGAGCACATGAAATGACTTGTCACGTAAACCTAGTCATTTTCTGTTTCAAGCTGAAAACCTCAATGCTCAGAAAAAGCTTTAAACTGTACTTATACAGCAAAGTAGCAGAATAATAAGCACAACAGCTGCTACCACGACTGCTTTACATTTACTAAGCTCCCACGTTTTTTTTTTTATGCCACATATCCTCTCCTGTTCTATCCGTCTTGTTGATTCCTTTCTCTGCTCGCTAACGCCACAACCATAGAGTATAATTTGAACTCTTCACCCATCCCCCCCGTGTTCCTGCCTCTCTTTTCCGCTACTCACCTGCGTACAAACTTGGATGTGAACTTGCTGAAAATCCCTGTGGCGCCGTGTGTCCTCCGGGCCTGGCTGTTGCCATGTGACAGCGACGGGGAAGCGGGCCCGCCAGGGTAGGCGGAGCTCTGCTGGTCCCGGGCACCCCGCTGCTGGCCTGCATGGAATGTGCTGCGGATGCCCACCCCTCGGGAGAAGTTGGGACGGTCTGACACGGCAGCGCTGCTGATGTTGTGGGCAGATGGGGAGGCGCCAGGCGCCCGCTGAGGTGGGGCGCTATAGAAGAGGGGAGAAAAAGGGAGGGAAATGGAGGGAGGGATGGAAAAGATAAGGTGACACACAGGAGGGGAGGGTGTGGAAGAGAACAGAAGTGGATTTGGAGATGAAGAAAGGTGCGAAAAGATTCGAGATTGACAGGAGGTTGAAAGGTGTGAGTGAAGAGGCAGAGAAGAGGAGGTGCAAATGAAGTACTCAGGGTGAAGGAGATTAGACAGGAGACAAATAGAAAAGAAAAAAGCATGAAAGAGGAAGGATGGAGAGGAAAGAAGAGGCAAGAGGTAGATGAACAACGTGAGGTGAGGCAACAGGTGAGGAGAGAAGTGGAAAGAAAGAGGGGGTGGGAGTTAGGAGGGGTGCGGGAGAGGAACATACAGTTAGACAAACATTAATAGAAGAAAATCACTTCCTTCTAATGTACTACTTACCACACACAGTGTAAGGTCATACAAGTATCTATGTCTGAACAACGTCTGCTCGCTCTGATGTTTCATATAATCCTTTAAGTCAGCCCTGTCAATATTTAGGGCCACATCAGGTCAGTGACACGCACACAACACACGCGCAGATACACACAGTTAATCCTCTTTGCCGCGTCCGTAGGGCAAAGCATCACAAGCTTACAGCTCTCTCACACACACACACACACACACACACACACACGGGTTGAGTGGAATATATACAGAACTTAACACAAATGGACAATCCACCGTAGAGGGCTGCAATGGGACTGGGATACCACTTAACACAAAAGCTTAAAGGAGATGGTTAATGGCTCTAATGTGGGTTGATATTATACAAGTCATATTTTCATATATATATATATAAAAAATGATAGCTGAATAACTATTATCTGTTTTTAAGGTTTGCATGTGTCGTTTTGTCTGTGGGATGGGACAGACAAATTTTCAACATCACTTCAAGAGCGCGTGGCGGGACTTGAATGGCCCATCTGCTCAGAGCAAGCGGTAATGGTCAAAAGTCATCTGAGAGAGGGATTGAAAAAGAAACAGTCCCATGCAGACCTCTAATACACTCAACATTCCACAAAGAAAAGAGGCTTTTCAGTCCAGTTTAACAGTCTAGCTGCGTGATGAACAGCTTAAAACACACCCGGTTCATTTGATGTGGATGTGTTCAAGTTGTGCACCGAGGACGAAATATGCCTACACACACACACAAACACAGAGCTCTTCTACGGATACATGAGCAAGGAAAGAAAGGATGGGCCAGACAGATTGGTGGGGACCAGAGTGACATATTATGGTTATGAAGATGACAGGGAAGGTCTACATTTTTACTAAGAGGAAACAAGCTGTAATGTTTCAGCTATGTTTATGTTTCAACAAAGAGCATTTCTACTGTCACGTTCAGATTTAAGGGAAAGAGTAGTGACAGACTGAGCATCTAAAGAAGGCGTGTTATAAGGCAGGACGCAGGTCAATCCTGTCTCCATAGTGCAGCTATATGATTTTCATTATGGGTAAACCTGATTTGCGTATAGTAGACTGGTCCTCTACTTCACACAAATGTGGAGCTGCTTACGTGTAGCATCGCTTGCTTCATTACAATATATGAATACTCAAGCAGTAAAACAGGCTGCTGAAAGTAATGTATATTCATGAGAATGGTATTTGCAAGGTTTTTTTCAGAAGGGTAATTGGAGACAGCTGGATAGAGCAGGAATGGGTGGGACTTCAGGGCACAGTCTATGTTCTGAGAAAAGGTGCCTATTCCTAACTCAGGTTACAGTCTATGTGTTGGAGCGGTACCTTCTCTCCAGCGTTCCCAACCAGGTTCTGAACAGCCCAAGCTCACTGCTGAACGACGCATGCAACAGAACAAGACTTCAACATAGAGCAGACAAAACCACGTACAGCCGGAGGGGCCACCTTGACATTTGCTCTGCTTGAATTTTAGCCTGACATTTGTGGGAGCTTTTCTTCCTCCCCACTAGACAACTGTCACAAAAAAGGGGGGGTTCTCTGTCTGTGCAAAATGGCATATCAGTTCAGCCTCTGACAGTATTTAAGGTAGCTAAGGAACAGGGGAGGGAGTACAAAAACTCAAAATATCAAAGAAGCCCCTGAAACGGACACTGTCAAGCAGGCGAGCTGGACAACAAAGCAGCAAACACAAACCCAAGCACACACACAGACACACACACAGAGATGACCAACAAGTCATGGTCAGGTCATGGCTCCATTTCATTCATTCAGAGAGACATGTCACAGTATAGATGAAGACGGGGTTTTCCCAGGCGACTTCATAACTGAGCTGGGTTTACATAGCAGATTGAGGCTGTGTGACAGAACACTTAACCTTTGAGAACACACAACCAGAGGCTGTGGGAACCTTTAAAGGGACTCCACTGCTTTACAATTCACTTGTACACGCCAGGGAAAATCCTTTTGTCGACAAACACAGGATGCCAGTATTAAAATATCTATACTTGCAACAGGTTATACAAACACATTTTCACAGAAACATGCATCAACACAAGTATTACATCTGCATTATGTCTGGTTCTCCCCAAGTGGACTACACAGGTGAGTGAGGCTCGGAGAGGCAGGTTTATGCATCAGTAGTTATTAAAGCCCAGACAATCTGATGATGAAACCTCCTTCTTGCTGAACCAGAACCAGCGACCCTTTGGCTCCCGAGCAAAGTCCCCACTGACTGCGCTAATGCTGCTCCCTAATAGGCACTTTATGAAACTCTGTTGATCAGGTATTCAGGAATAGACTGGTTTTGTTTGGGCACATAAAAATTCAATAGTTTGGTAAATGTCTTCATTGGTTATTTTCAATGCTGAATAATGTGGATTGTTTCCTTCAGTACTTGTGATTTATGATTATGACAAGTGTAATTACTGTACCGACGGAGAACGCCTTTGCATGCAGTCATAATAGATTTCATTTAAAGCTCTTATTTGCATTAAGCAGTAACGGCCACTTTCTTCAAACGATATGACTGTAATGCTGTCCAACATCCAGACCTTTGACACACAGAAGCAGTAATGGCATTGTGCAGTCTAGTTAACCGGTCATCTCTAGAAGTCTGTACAGCTTATAAATGTCAATATTAGTCATTTTAGATGCTGAATAATGTGGTTCATTTCCTTCAATAACACTGCTGCACTGTCTGTCCCTTGGCTTTTAAGCTACAGTTCACAAGTGTGTTGACACTGTGTCCCTGATGGCCTTAATCGAGGGTGGGATTTTGTTATACTTTGAAGATTTTGATCTTTTCATAACCCTCGGACCATTCTTTAAATGCATAAGATGACAGTATATGGCACACACTATCCCAGCAATGTCAACAGAAAGTTTCTAGGAAATGCCATCCTGTTCAACTTGTTTTACTTATTTTATTCCTTTGAATTAGACAGCATACCACACAACCATACACTTATATAAAGGGCTGGCCTGCACACAGTTTATTAGCTACTGAGACCTGTATGTGTGTTGAAACCCCATTCCTATTGGTCCATAAATGTCTCTTCTCTGAATGACTTTGTTTTTATTTCCTGCCAGAAAACAAAACAAGAAAAAAAAAAAAAAAACCTGCCCATCTTGTTCTTCCGTTACGGTCCACTGGGGTAATTTGAGGTTTGAGATGCCTGATTGGCCAAAGACAAGATATGTCAACATCTCCGCACTGATTTTAGCTTTCTGAGCTGCACAGTCTACTCCCTGGCTGTTGCCAAGTAACTGGTGAGTGTACAATAGTTGGTTTTACCCCCATGGTTATAATGGTAAATAAATAAATATACATACTCAGATCAGCACTTCTCTGTTGCATCATGCAGTTTCTTTTCGGCTACACTAATGCCAACTTTACTTCCTGTTTCTGGCTTGGCATGAGGGAAAAAATATTGTCAAGGAAGGAAGTAGATTTAAACTGCATATGTTTATAAAACTGTAAACATGCTCCCATCATGTAAAAATAACTGAACAGAAATGTATAATTTTCACAGGTCAGGCTTCTTAACTTCTCTTGGATTCAACAATTTCCCCCCCCCACCCAAAAAAAAGGTGGTGCTGTCCCTTTAATCTAGCAGTGGTGGAAGCGTTCAGAGCCAACAAATCACTCTGGCCTTTGTTCATCTCTGCTTTTTCCTTTTTGTCCATCGAGTTCTTGCAGGAAGGATGATGATCTGTGCTGAGTAAAGTGGTATATGCTGAAAGGGGTTGAGGGATCTGTGTTTGTGTGTGGGAGTGAGTGAGTGAGTGAGTGAGAGGGAGACTTGCCTGGGCCGTGGTGCGTGCAGGTCAGAGGGGCATGGATGATTGGAGGAGGACAGGGACTTGTGGTGGCGGGGACGCGAGGAGGAGGAGGAGAGGACGGCAGCAGCCGACGCAGTGGAGGCACGGGAGCCCGGAGTGTTTAGGCTGATGGGAGGGGGAGGAACAGGAGGAGTGCCCCGCCCAACACACACACACACACACACACAAATATGCAGACACACCCACAAACGTGACAGACACAGGACAAACGCACCAAAGAGTCACACAATCAAACATGCATTTGCGCATGACATACACACAGTCACATACATTCACCGGGCGGGGTTTGTGTGTGGGTGGACGGGGAGGTGAGGTGGAGCATGGTTAGAAGCAGCACTTATCAAACACATTAAGAGAGGGAGGTGGGAGGAAGGAGGGACGAGCACAGAGAACAGCAGTGGAAGAAGAGAGGAAGTGGAGACAAAAAGAGACAGAAAACAGAAAAAAGGACATCGAGCAAGGAAGTCTCTTTTGCCGCTAGCTGCGCTCCATTGTGATTTAACAAAAAGCAATCACACAATCAGAGGCTGACTGTGTTCTTCTGCCTTTTTCCCTTGATGTAACTTGTACCTGGCACAGAAGACCAACTTTAACTACTACTTGCTAAGAACACTCAAGACAAAGCAACCAAACTCAGCAAATCAGACACCTCAGTATTTTACTGGTCCGCTCATTTGACTCAGCAGGTCTACATGTTATGCATATCTAATCAACATGGCTCATGGTGAAACTGCCATGGCATCTGTCCAACCTCCTGACAAGGAAGCTACAAGCAAATCTAGCCAAAAACAGTGTGGTGTGGATTTATTTTGTTAAGAATGGGATCTAAGAGGCTAGACACAAGAGCTGAGACAATTAGTTGATTAATTAGTATCAATTCTGATAATAAATTGTTTGTCTTTTTTAAACTAAAATGCCATGGAAATAAACTAAGTTCAGCTTCTCAAGTGTGAAAAATTGGCTGCTTTCTGAGTCTCCCATGATAGTAAATTGAATACATTTGAGATTTAGACTGCTGCTCGGACAAAATAAGCATTTTCATGATGTCACCTTGGGCTGATTGCCATTTTTCCGTATTTTCAGACATTAGGCTAAATGCTGAATCAATTATTCAAGAAAGTTATCAGTTCAGATTAGTTTAAATCTACATTAAAACTAATTAGCTTATGCTTTCTTTTTCTCCAGGTCATAATTGGCAGGTAAGGTACAGAGTTTCTTCCTGAGTTTTATTTAATTACTCAAGCAAAACAACACTGGCTATTTCCTGAACCTTCTGTTAATCAGCAAGGTTGCTACAGGCCACAAAGCTCTGCACATCACAGACAGCTCTATCTTGACTTTATCCACGCACAGAAACAAACACAGTAAGAGACAGGGCAGAGTGGTACCACAGAAACACGGAGAGGGAGAGAGACACACATTTATAGGAGGTCGAACAAACAGCTGCTAATTACACAGAAAACAAACACAGAGCTGAGAGAAACACCCACCCTCTTTCTGACAGGGATTAGTACGGTTAGTGATGGAAAAATAACTGCATTCACTGGACAACCCAGTGTGTGGCAAGAGTTTCAGCATGTGTGACATGTATGTCAAAGCTCGTGTGTGAGTTTGTGTGTGCACAGCCTCAGTGTGTATTTTGGTGTGTGTAAGCCTATTAAGAGGCAAGTACAGGGACCATATAGAGCCACTAAGAGTTAATATTCCATCACAAGTCTTCCTAATCTCCTTAGAGAGAGGGGGGACAAAAAGAAAGAGAAGAAAGATTAATATGAATGACAGGAAGGAAAAAAAGGAAGCTGGAGAAAGGAAAAGAAAGGACGTGCCAAGACAATGTGAGTGACTCAAGATCCAGAGGGACAAGAGCTCAGACGCATATGAAATAACACCAAACGAAGAAAATTAGAAAAGGACATGAAGGGAAAAGGGAGAATTGGGGGGTGGGGGTGTAACAAGTATAAAAGGCCAAACTTCAAAGCATTAATGATGATCAAATAAAGCAACTTTATAATCAAAGCAGATGACAACCACTAAGTTAGCAGAGCCTAGCATAGCGCATAGACCTACAGTACTAAAAATCAAACAAACCCAAGACTAGAAAGGCGCTATACAAGTACGGAGCATTTACATTTACAATGTTGTCTCAAATGACCACATCGTCACCATGTAGTGCTTATAGCCTTAAAGAAACTTATCAGACCTTACAGCCTGAACATGGATTCAGTTCAATCATTTTTATTTATATGTAGGGCACTATGTCGGGAACGAGGAGGCCATTTGAGACCGATACATGAACAAGTAATAAAGCAGTAATGACAATGAACAATGCATCATAGTTGAGATTATGGTTTGGCATAATGTTTAATGCTCATGAGAAAGCACACAAAGCATATGGCTGGTTAAGCATGAGTAATGTGCGCTTGGTTGTACATGTGGAGGTGCATGAGGTGTATTCAGGCTTTAACTCCCGTTTGACAAATTCGACGACACAGGTGACTTAAATCTGAGATGTTTTTTAAGTGCCTTGAAATACAGACTAAAAACTCCATGACCAAGCAACTCCAATATGAACCAATCCAATAAAAGAACAGTTGAAAAGAAATCCTGCTTTTTGTCTTTTATTACTTTAAGATTATTGCCCTTTGTCGAGTTTTGCCAAAGCCTCTACCCCTGGTTTGACATTGAGCAAAAGCTTTTATTTTTTATTTAAGGAAAAGAGCAAAAAGAAGGAAATGCCTTGAGGTCGCTGTGTGTCAGCATTTGTAAACCTGCATGTTTATATGTTAATGCAGGTGTGCATGCCCTCTGCTCTGACTGGCAGGCCTCCATCAGACCATCACGGGTAATCTGTAATCTACCGGAGGTTTGGCCTAAATTCCCAAGAGAGCCTGATTTCCTTGTCCAAGAGGTCTCACCCCACCCTGGGTGAAAGCTGTGGGCTTCCCTGAGCCAGCTGGCAAAGCTCAGGAAAGTACCAGCCAAGGTCTGGGATTCAGTCACCGAGACAGCTGTGGGACCATTCATTCACAAAACCATGGTGAGTGCGTTTGTATTATTTGTGTGTTAGCGAGGAACTACTTGGGTTGCCAGTGACGAGGGAAAGAGTGTGCATGAGAACGACTGTGCGTGACTGCACACCCTCATCTTTTTTGAAAACATCTCTTTGTACATTGTGCGTGTGTATTTATGTGTTTGTGTACCTGTCCTTGCCGTTCTGGATGCCCTGGCCCAGCGTGGCTCGCTCAGTCAGAGGAGAATTCCGGCTGCGACCAGTACCGGTCGACAGGATGCTATTCTGAAGGGAGAGAGGAAGAAAATAAGAACAATGTTAGAAATGTTGAAATGTTTAAGACTGCGGACAGACTTAGAGATAAAGAGAGATCAGTGCATTGGACGGAGGATGGAGAAATTACATTAAAGGTGACCAATTCTTACTGTTAATAGCATTGAACAAGCCTTGGGCAAATTTTTTTATTACCTTAAATTAAATCTAAATCTAAATTAAATCACCTTAAGAGTATAACAAATTAATTTTTCTGCAGCCTGTCAAAAACCATCTCATACAATCAGAAGACTATTTTATTTTCACCTTAGTATTCTTGAATTATAATTTAAAAAATAAGGGGCAATACAGGTGTTTTCCATTACCCTCACAGATTTGTCATCTGCTCCGGTCGAGCTACACTTGGAATTACACAATGTCATAATCGAAGTCCACAATAAAAATATAACAGTCTCAGTTATCCCACCCTAACAGGGCATGACAAAACTGAAACTGAAACCAGCCGCGCAGGTGAACTAGGGGTGTGTAGGGACTTAAAATATCACTAACTGAATTCTACATAAAATCTATGAAAGCATTTCAGTTACGAGACTGACACTGAGTTTGAATTAAGACTGATACAACATGTGGTCAGACCACATATTTTCATCCGTTTTACAGTACTTCGTAAGCTCACACAGTTGACAGGCACTTGTTGAGCAAGTTTTAATACAGCCTTAGTGGTTCTCAACAGGTGAGTGGGTGACGGAGCTGGGTGATACAGAGAAAATGAAAAGGGCATTTTGACATGTCATAGTAGGTGTAAATACTAAATTAATGAGCTAAACTAAATAAATGAACGATGGCTGAATTTCATTTAGCTGCTCCGGTCTCAGGATCCTGTTCTGTGCATGCTGGCTCACTGTCACGGCTTACTGGAACACTTGAATTGAACGGAGCCATCGCTTATGTCAGTACTAACACCTGTGCTTTTCTTAATGCCTGTTCTGAAAAGAGTTTCACCTCACACAAAGATAGAAACAACATGACAATAGTCCAGAAACTGACATCACTAAACTGTAATGCCGCTGTGAGATAACCTTGAACACGATGCACAATTTAATTAGCTTAATTAGTAACTAGCAGTTGTTCTGATCTTTGGACCACAGCATAAGATAAAATATGGTTGACTCTAACTTGCACTAAAGAGCAACAATGACTTTCCAAGTGAAAGTTAGCTTTTGAATTTCTCCAAAATATGGAAACGCTGTTTGTTCACTACACCTGCAATGTGTGATTTGTTTCCGTGTCTGTAATTGGCAATATTTGATAATTCTGGTGATGTGGGAATCATAATGTGCTAATGTACTGATTGATGTGTTTTAGTAGTGTGGGGGTGTTTGGTCTCACGGTGGAGGGTGTGGCGCTCTTCTTCCGGTCTGAGGTGGACAGGGGGCTGGCCGGCACCTTGGTAGTGGAGCTGCCTGATGAACCTTTCCTCCCAGAATCCTCCCCCGCAGTCCGGTTGTCTGCTTGGCCCCCTCTCTTGGAGTAGGAGGAGCCTTGAAAAAGAGGGAGTGCATCAGTTTTAATAGAAATCATTCTCCTTTTTTGTGGCTTCTACTAACCCTCCAATCAACTACCTCCCTCCCTCCAGTCTACTGCACATCAACATCACCCAGCCCATCTCTCTTGCTTTTCTTTACTTCTTTTCACAACTTGTGCACAGGTGTTCACAAAATGAATGTTATTTTGAAAAAAATGCAATATTTCTAAAACTATTTCGGAACTTTTTACCCTTTTCACAGCATTTGAAGCCTGCGTCTTATATTAAATTATTTAACACCTGCTTCAGTGTGGCAGGAGTGGAGACCATCCCAGTTAAAACATGTAACCACTTATTTTGTACGATCAGTTTGTCCACCTTTTCCCCCCCTAACCCCTCACACACAAGCTTTGCCCCCTTCTCCTCCGACACACACACACACACACAATCTCACCCTGCTCGGTGGTTCTGCGGTTCTGAGGCTTCTGGATGGACGACACACTGCGCTGTACCTTAGAAAGGCAAGATGGACACACACTGGGATGTAAGTATGCTGGCAGAAGAGCTGCATTTACAGCCGCTGTTAATCTATAGCACCATTCACACATGAAACCCACAACACCGTCAAATTCACGCATCCGGGGAAGGCACTGGCTGCAGTAGTTGATATGTAATGTAGGGTACAATCTACCTAGGTCAAAGCAGATTGAGTGTTTTTGTTCAAAAGCATGAAGTCAGGTCAGTGTTCTTGTGTCACTGGCTGCCGTTGGGAGACCTCAGTATATGTTAGCAGAAGATATGTGTTCTCATTGTACCTTGTGAGGTGGGAAGGGGGCGTTTATGTTGCTTACATCACTTCCTGGCCGGAGCTTGATGCCAATTTCATCCAGCTGAGAAAAAAAAAACAAACAAAAACAAACACAAAGAAATATGAATACGCAAGTACCAGGAGGAGATGCAGAGAGACGGTGTGGTGTGAGCACAACACACACACACAAAAAACTAAAAATACACGGTACTGTTATGAGAATTCTTAAGTGTTTTGAGCATGCACATATGCTGTCAAAATGTATGTTCTGACAGGTTGAATGCTAAATGAAAGTGAAGCCCTCTTTTTTTCTTGTACATAATGATGATCTCACAAGAGCTGGTTAGTTTGACAGTTTACTGTAAAACATCAGTGTAACTATAAGATAAGGGAAGTCCTGCAAACCAATAACAACTGGCACGGTCCTATGTAAATTGAAGGTGTGTGGGTGTGAGAGAGAAACTGTGTACCTCACAGTGCCTCAAGTCCAGTAGCAGATATGCAGCCATCACATCATTGTACTTCTGGTTCACCAGCGAGTCCTGGATCTCCTCCTGAGAGAATCCCATCTGCAGCATCATGTCTGCAAACACAAATCCAGTGTATAATTAGAATGGTGAGCTTCACGCTGGCCCACAATTCTCCTTAAGATAAACGATCCTTGTGTGCGAGTGGAGAAAACGAACATCAGTACTCATGTGTACCTGTGCTTGGGGAAAGCAAGAAACTAATCTATCATTTTTGAGTGTGTTTCTATGCGTACCTGTCCTCCTGGGGTCCTTATAATCTGGCACGGGTTCGATGTAGGGTTTAAGTTCCTCGTCCTCATGGCCCACATTCATCCACCGGTCCCTCATTATCTGCTGCTGGGAGCAAGGCAAACAGACAGATACAGGGAGACAAGATATGTAAAAGACAACAGAGGGGTAAAAAGCAACGAGGAAGGAAAGGTTAAGAAATGAAGGGAGAGGAGAGAAGGTAAAGAGATAAAGCGATGAGTCAAGACAACTCAGCAATGGAAAAGGATGCAGAAGTCAGCTAAAGACAACAAATTGATTTGGCATTATTAATTTGTTTAATCAACTAATCTTGACAATTATTCTGTTTAATCAGAATAGCCAGGTGTATTTTATCTTTAATATGCTAGGTTACACAGATTCAAACAGCATTTGAAGGGTAAAAGTCTAGAATCACAGCATAGCAAAACTGTACCACATCAATCTGTTGCTTAGACGTGTATACGCACTGTACATGAACTTTAAGGTAGGTGTAAATGAAACAGTCACAGGACTGAATTCTAACACTAAAGCTAAAGTCTTCTTTTTGTGTTTTTACAGAGCAGACCGGCACAAGCTACAATTAAGGGTACGTTTTGAATCCAAAATGTTAAAGGAAATCATACGGCAGGTGACACCTGTTACTCAGCGAAAGAGTAATATCTTCCATTCAAAACTAGCCACCTTCAATTACCTTTAGCGCAACTTAATTTAGTAACTTAACTAGTATTTACTTTAGTATGCCTTTAAAAAGCACTTCACACTTCAGCAGCAACAAACTCACATAAAGGATGTGAAGCAAGTCCAGGTATAATACAGTGTAGTCTTGCATGCTGGTTCTACATACACCATTACATTAGCGGATAAACATTTACAGGTTAAGTTATTAGGAGATGAAGAATTGTGGTTTAAGTCTGCAAGTTCTATCAAGTTAAATGTAAGGGGTCCTATATGTGTTTTATTTTGAAAATTATGGTGAGATGCAATGTCAATGCAGTGTACCTCCAGGCTGCCTCTTTTGGAGGGGTTCAGGATGAGGAACTTTTTCAGCAAGTTCTCGCAGTCCGTGGACATGTAGAAAGGAATCCTGTATTTACCACGCAGCACGCGCTCTCTCAGTTCCTGGAGATGGACATGGAAAGTCAACAGCAGACTCTAAAAATCTACCTTCAAACATGCATACAATCCTTTACTCTCGCATCCTTAGATTCGAGACATCTAGATTCTTAGATGTGTAGACTTCACGCCAAACTATTGAAATGTTTCCAACGATTTACTGTGAAGGAAGGTCTTTGAACAATGTTTAATAATAGAGGACTTGACTCTCCATCTCATCAGTATAGTTTAATCTGCACAAGCTGGTTAGTGATTCATAAAGCTACAGTTCTAACACAGTGATGGGTGATGCTATTAAAACTAGGGATGTACACTGTGCTGGACTTTTATAATTTTGAAAATGTTCCATAAAAAGAATGTTGAGTGATTGTTTCTGTCACTCGTTTCTGATAAGGCGATTAAGCTAGCCACACCTACATTTGGAGTTCACTCGTATTCAAGCCATTATGGTAACTGAAACAGACCAAAGCGAGCTGACAGGCAGGTTAGCGACTTTATGCTGTCAGTTACTCTCTTTACAAAAACAAGTGTTGCGGTATGAGAGTCCTACCTGAAGAGAGGCTGTGAAGTCTTCATGTAACGCCATACGAGAACCACATACAACATTATTTATCAAATTAGTTCGTACTTGATGAATTTAGCTCGAGGATAATAATATATAATAATAATAATCCTTATTTGTAGAGAACTTTTCAAAAACAAGTTACAAAGTGCTTTAACAAGTGTAAAGAATAATACAAAAAAAGACATGTGACCATGTCCGGTTTTCAAAATAAGGTATTTCCATACAGTATGGAAATAAATTACTAAATTAAAAACATTATTCATGCACTTCCTGGTATTTTCATTATGTTGATATTAGACTTTCTTCAACTATCATACAATCTAAATGAAACATGATTAATTCAAGATAATGCAGTTGTTAACAAAAGCTCCTTCACTAGGCACAAGTAATCAACATCACATAATATCAACTTCCGCAGCCTTTACCCTCACATTACATTTTAATATTAAACTTATCAACCTTTTAATTGTTACTTGTCCAACTACAAGAGTCTGAATAATCATTATGTATTGAGACACTGAAGGATAAATTAATGTAGTGACAGCTTTAACACTGTTGCGATGTATGTGACAAGCTTTCAAGGAGCTTTTATTGTGAGGCACTGAATATGAATACAAATCTATGAAATTACAAAAGTGTTAAGCCTATATAAAGGCAGATTAATCACTTGAAGAGCTTAAATATTCCCATAAAACTATCTTAACTGCACATTTTGCAAGTTTTGTCAGTGCATCAATTGGACACTTTAAAAAGAAAGAATACATTTTATTGCATTTATTGAGTGACATCAGAAAACAGTGAGGCTCTTATCTGTTAAATCAATAGTAAAACCAGTCATGTAGGTGTTGAATGAAACTACACGCAGCAGGAGGTAGTACACAGCATTTTCAATAGGCCTGGATGGCAGTTTGCAGGCATCTTAATATCAATATCGTCACATTCAATGTTATATCGCCCACCCAAAATGTGTCTGTACTTCCAGAGTGAGTCATATGGGAACTGACTAACTGCACAGTGTTATAGGTGGTATGAATAATTGTGAATAAGTATGGTTCACAGAAAGCACTAAATCCTTTGTCTGAACACTGAACAAAGTGGCAGGTTTCAGTGACTGTTTGGTGCCTCACACCACAAAACCACATTTGAAGGCAAAGTACTTGGGTTGGCATTCAATCACTTTTACACATTCACACTCTCTTTAGTTTAGTTTCTGCATTCTGCAGGACAGAAGGAACCGAAAGCAGCGTGATAAATACTACAACCGCCCACAGAATACAGACATCTGCTTACGTAACGCACATGAACACACAAAACACACTCTCTCCTCTTCCTGACCTTGAGGTTCTGTCCATCGAAAGGCAGCGAGCCGCTGACCAGTGTGTAGAGGATCACCCCCAGGCTCCAGACGTCCACCTCAGGGCCGTCGTACTTCTTGCCCTGGAAGAGCTCCGGGGCAGCGTAGGGCGGGGAGCCGCAGAACGTGTCCAGCTTGTTCCCCAGAGTGAACTCATTACTGAAGCCAAAGTCTGCTATCTTGATGTTCATGTCTGCGTCCAAGAGCAGGTTCTCCGCCTGCAGACAAGGTGTGGGAGAGAAAGAAAAACACAATTATGATGAAGAGCGCAGAAGGGAAACAAGAAAAAAATAAATAAATAAATAAAATAAAACACAAGTACATTTTACATTTACTCATTTTAGCTGACGCTTTTATTAAAAGCGACTTGCGTCAGAGGTTGCACGCCTCTGGAGCAACTAGGGGTTAAGTGTCTTGCTCAGGGATACATTGGCAGTGGAAATTGAACCTGGGTCTCTCACACCAAAGGCATGTGTCTTATCCACTACTCCACCCCCACCCCCACTCCACTCCACCATTAACCTGAAGACAAAATAAACAATCAAGTGCAGTCGAGGCCATTGGTGCAAATATATTCCATGTTCTATTCTTTTTCAAGGACTTAAGATTTGCTTTGTGTGATACTGGTTATGCAATATTTTATTTTTCCACATATGGAACCTCTTTTTCTGCTTCCCTCCCTCAACAGGAAGGTCAAAGCTACACAAAGTATACAGCTAGTTTGCACAGCTGAAAAGTTTGAGTAACAAATAGGTCACCCGGTCATCCAGTAACAAAGATATTCTCTGACACAAGTGAGGATATGAAGATGAAATATTTCACATACAGTCTGAAACACGTTTCTCTGGGAAAACCTCTGCTGGGGGAGAGAGAGGGGTTCCATAGTGATGGCCTCCAAGAAGCACACAATGGGCAAAGTGAAGTGCCACAGTTTATTCCTCTGTGCGTGTGTGTTAAGCCAGGGAAGAAGGAGGCTGGGGTTGCCTAGCAACAGGTGCGCTCTCCTTTTCACTTGCTCTGAATACTTCACCGCTTCTGTGTGTGTGTGAACACACATTAACTACAACACTGACACCATATCTAGACTCTGACCTAAGTAATAAATGAACATCGGCTTCTCTTTTTTTCTTCTTTCTGGGACACAGAGTGGTTTCGGACACATTGTGAAATGCAGACTCATCAAAATATGTTCTTGCAGCGTAGGACCAACTAGAGTTAAGCGTGTGCTGGATTTCACATTACAACCCACAGATCAGAAGTGATTAGGATAATGTGCATCATAATCATGAAAACACTCAAGAAATATCCCATGTTGCCTTTTTTTTTATAAATGTCATCCATCATTACGAAAAAAGTGTAGAAAATTTCAAGACAGTGGTCAAAGCATTGAAAATGTTTATTAATAAAGCCAAAAATAGCCATGACTGGGAAAAACAACTTTGACAGGAGGCGTTCTTGTATGGTAACCGTCTCAGTAATCATGATAATGTCTTGTCTACAGGTCTGTCTGCTGGCACAATAAGAGGATTTACAACTTTGCATAATACAATGAACCAAAATGACCTGGAAGAATCAAAGAAAGGCAGAAAAACTAATGATATGGGGATACACAATACATACGCAGTAGGAGAACACACGTGTGTGTGGGGGGGGTGGGGTTAGCCCCCAGCACTCGAAGAGGGACTTTATATTTTTTTGATTAACCTCTGGGTCGCCTGTTCATGGGGATGGGATTTCATTTCAGAAATTAAAATGCTGTGAAGATTAATGTGGACAGAGACAGAGAGAGAGCGACAGAGAGAGAGCGAGAGAGAGAGCGAGAGAGCGAGAGAGAGAGCGAGAGAGCGAGAGAGAGAGCGAGAGAGAGAGAGCGCGAGAGAGAGAGAGCGCGAGAGAGAGAGAGCGCGAGAGAGAGAGAGCGCGAGAGAGAGAGAGCGCGAGAGAGAGCGAGCGCGAGAGAGAGCGAGCGCGAGAGAGAGCGAGCGCGAGAGAGAGCGAGAGAGAGAGAGCGCGAGAGAGAGAGCGAGAGAGAGAGCGAGAGAGAGAGCGAGAGAGAGTGGGAGAGAGAGTGCGAGAGAGAGTGCGAGAGCGAGAGAGAGAGCGAGAGCGAGAGAGAGTGAGAGAATGCTTGCTTGTGCTTTGACACTCTGTAATTCAATAATGTGTGTGTTCTCACCTTGAGGTCTCTGTGTACTATACACTTCTGATGGCAATACTGCACCGCTGACACAATCTGGAGAGTGAAAAAGTGAGTTAAAGTGAGTGAAGATGGACAGGTTGAAATGGTCATTGACGACACTGAGCTGAGCTCTTCATTGGGATTCCATCATTAGTGATCATGATCAAGTACTAGGGGTTCAATCAATAAAAACATTAATATACAGAATGCACATTGTTTTTTCCATTTAAGCTTTATTTAAAGAGGTGGTATTATGGTTTTTGGCTTTTTCCCTCTCCTTTATTGAGTTATATACCTTTTTTGTGCCTGTAATAGGTTTGCAAAGTGAACAAGCCCAAAGTCCAGCCTAAAGGGAGTTTCCATCTCCCACAGAAAACTCTGCTCTGAAGCTCTGAAAAACTGCCTGAAAACAGCTTGTTTGTAGTCCAGCTGTTTCCCTTTCATCCCTGTGTCGACACTGTGGTCGGCAACATATACAGCTGAAACAAAGCTGTTTACGGTTTGTTTTGTTTTGTTTGTTTGTTTGGGGCGGCTGTGGCTCAGGAGGTAGAGCGGGTTGACCGTTAATCGGAAGGTCGGCAGAAGGTCGGCGGTTCGATCCCTGGCTCCCCCTGATTGCGTGTCGAAGTGTCCTTGGGCAAGATACTGAACCCCGATTTGCCCCTGGCGGCTGTTCCGCCAGTGTATGAATGTGTGTGAATGTTAGTTTCCGTTTGAGCACTTAGGCTCAGTGTATGACTGGTGAATGCAGATGTAGTGTAAAAGCGCTTTGAGTGGTCGAAAAGACTAGAAAGGCGCTATACAAGTACGGAGCATTTACATTTACGGGCTTCTCGCTGACCCGCCCTTCTTTGCTTCGGATTGGCTAGTAGTCCTTAACTTGGAACTGCGCATGTGCAACTCCCAACAAAGAGCATAATACCACCTCTTTAAACAATTGACATAGGCTATTTTCACAGCACAACCCCCAAATAAATTAAGTATTTATTGATAAATTGATAAATTAGACAAATATTACTTTTACTACTTTTTAATCTAAAATCAATATATATATATATGTCCTTCAAAATTGTTGCTTCTGCTCCCACTCCACCTATTGTTATTCAACACATGATCCCAAAGTTATAGAACTGCACAGGGGCAACATACTTTTAATCTCGGTCCAACATGCCTTTAAACAGCAGAAGCATTTACACAAATACATAAAACTACACACATAAATATGCATTCTCTCTAACACACACACACACACACACACACACACACACACACACCTGTCTGAATTTGGCACGGGCTTCTTTCTCCTTCATCCTGCCATGGGCAACCAAGTAATCGAAGACCTCTCCTGGGAGACAAGAGAAAGAGGAGAAGAACAGATTTCGTGTTGGAACCGGATATGTGTCTCCTTAAAGCAAGAGAGTTGGGTCAATGGGACAATGAACCAAGTACTGCTGTTTAAAAACAGTTTGGACAATGAGCTAAAGGTGCAATTACAATAAGGACTTACCCAAAATCTTAAATACAGGCTATTTTTAAAATGTAAAATGTCAGTAATTGTCAATGCAAATGGCAATACATCTGGTAACTAAACAAAAAACCTAAACAAATCAAACAAAAACAGGATATTTCTCATAACAGTTTGGACAAACTACTTACAAAAGAGTCTGCACAAAAAGAGGGGCAGTAGAATTTTTATTTGGAAACCATTTGAGTCTAACATACAGAGTGCCAAGCCTCAGGGGGAATGATTTCACAGTGACACGCACTTACCTCCACTAGCGTACTCCATTACCAGGTACAAAGTCTTCTCTGTCTCTATCACCTCAAAGAGCTTGACTGGAGGTGGAGAGAGAAAGGCAAAGACAGCGGATTGGAGGGGGTAGGAAAGGCAAGTGGAAATAGTGGTGTGTTCAAAAAGAAATGGCCAGGGCAGCAAGAGTGAAAGCAAAAATAAGGAGATTAGAGCGAGAAATTATTATTATGATATGGCTTGAATACATGACCTTGAAACAGCAATTAAATCTTGTTCTCAGTGAGTGACAACAGAGCGGAAACTCCTGTTTCAGTGTGACTCACCTATGTTGGGGTGATTCAACATCTTCATGATCCTCACTTCTCGGAAGAGCTACGGGAAACAAGCCACACAGAGTGCTGGGTCAAATACGCTGGCATTTAGGTTGGTGCTGCTGTCAGTGTCAATGTGTATTTTTGTGTTGAGTTACATTTATTTATTTATTGATATTAATTTGCACAAGAACCTGTAGAAACAGGTTCTTGTGCAATTTAATATCAACTGATTTTGCATGGATGAGCCCGTAAGAACTGTAATTTCTTGTGCCATTGCAAAGGCTCCAGAATAAATATTTGTAGTGTGTGAAAGGACACTGAAAACACAAATATTCACTTCCTGTTTATGAGCATGGGGGTCAAGTTACAAGAAAGAAAACAAAAACAAATGTGCTCAGTGATGACATACCAGAGTTTCAAGAAATACTGGTTAAAATCCAGTCTGGCATTCAGGATTTCAGAGTTAAATAAACAATGTCTTCAGCTGTTTGTAAACTCTTACATGATATGTCAAAGTACTGCATACAAAGTCTTAATTCATCCTAAGTCTTGCAAAAGATATCCGTCCTCTTTCTGTGGTAAAGGTATGAAGGGACGTTTTTCACTATGTATGTATGTTAAATCAAAACCTTAAAGCTGGATTTATGCTTTGAGGTGTAGCCAAACCGGCTATGTGCTCAGGCTGCGCAGCTACGCAGAAACTCTGTAACGTACAACCACATATCTGGCCTACAAGATTGGACTGCCGATATTCTTAGTTTTTCTTAGCGTCAAAAAGAAATCCCATGACAAGTCAAAAACTAATTTTGAAATAGGTCCTTTGCGTCCAAAAATGATTAAAAACACATCAATCTGCTGCACTCTGCGTGATGAGTTCCTTTGTTACCATAAACATGGGAAGATCTGTGGCTGAAAATGGCCCAACAAATACACTACACATATTTTAGTAACATTTGATTAAAAAAACTATAGTGCACGGGCTTTTTAACAATTTCACCCATTTTTTTTAAGGTTTAGATCTTCAGTAGAAATGAATAGGCTTGGACTGCGTGCCACCAACATGGTATGAAATACATTAAGTATTTAGATGGACTAATGCATTGTTGGTTTTGGTCTTTACATCGGGTTTGTTGACAATGAAAAAACTAGAATTACCATTACAGTGCTAGTTATTGTTTACTCACTGTGTCGTCCCTGTCGTGTGTGAAATCTGGCATCGCCTAATTCATTCTTAAATTATGGCTGAAAAACTATTTGGAGGTCACAATGACCTTTGAGTCAAAACAGTGATGTTTGACCTTTTGGGTAGAAAATGACATCACATTGTTGTATCACATTAAACATCTGTGTGAAATTTTGTCATAATTACCACATCAATTCTTGGGTTATGGTCAGAAACGTTTTAATCAAGGTCATTTTGAGATGACAGTGACCCTGACCTTTGACCACCAAATTTTAATCAGTTCATCCTCAAGTCCAAGTGGACGTTTGTGCCAAATATGAGGAAATTCCCTCAAGGCATTCCTGAGATATCGCGTTCACAAGAAGGGGACAGACGGACAACCTGAGAACATAATGCCTCCGACCGTGGCCATTGCCTGTACGGAGGCATTTCAACTAAATCTTTTAAGACCTAGTAAAGTATAATATCATGACTTCCCTGCCAATTCTGGTCCTGGTGCACATGGATTTGCAGGCGTCTACAGGGTGTGTGAGTGTTAGCATTTATCGCTAGATTTCTAAATTGGCCCTGTCAGTGTCTTCACCATGTCTTAACATTTTCTTGCCATGTGCTTTGTGTGTCTACATTTGCACACCAGTGTGTATCCTATGCCTTATGTCTGCAGATGCATGAGTGTCTGGTGTGTGTGTGTGTGTGTGTGTGTGTGTGTGTAAGGACACACGGTTAGAGAGTGTGCGTGTAAGTGGACAGACCCCACCCTGCCACGATCAAAAGAAGTAATTGCAGCTTGTTTCCTGTAATTAAAACTCTCTCTGAAAACTAGACCACTTCAGAAAGACTGACAGAGAGAGGGGGGGGGGGGGGGGGGGGGGGGGGGGGGGGGGGGGGAGCTAAAGAGAGAACGGCACGTGGGGCAAGAAGAGTGACTTGAAAATGACTTCCGAGAAATAAGATAAGGACTGAGGTTTGAATTTTGTGCCTGTATTTGTGTGTGAAGGAGGAAAGCGAGACCCACCTTCTGCAAACTGGAGGAGTTGAGCTGTGTCTTATCAATGATCTTTACAGCCACCTAGGAACAAAACAAGAACGTGATCATTTATTATTTCACTTTTATTCATTAATTACACTTGCTGCAGTGGCTTTGATGCATCTCACTCACACAAACCTGAACTGCTAGAGCCTGTTACCACAGCGCACGCGCACACGCACACACACACACAGAACAATACAATCTCACAGCATTAAGTGATAAACACACAATCACAGCAGGTGACAGTTGCATAATAGGGCAGTACACAGACAGGGACACACACACAGAGCTGAAGCATGGTTTATACCCATGCAGTAATGAGGTCTGTAGTTCATAATCCCACAGTGGAGACCGACAAGGGAGGCAGAGAGAGAGATAAATCACAGCAAGGGAAAGAGACAAATAAGGAGAAGAGAAAAATAAAAATGGAAAAACAGACAGATGGGAGAGATTCAAAGTGAGAGATGTATGAAAAAAAAGGTATGAAACAGAACAAAAAAGAAGAAAAAAGAGACAGAATTATCTCTAACAAGGAAACAGAAAAGGGAAATCTACTTCTCTCTCCCCTTTTCTCTCTCTTTGTCTTTGACCATCAACTAACTCCTTTCTTCCTCTCCTCTTTCTGGTTGTGCTTGTCAGTCTGTGTCTTTCATGCCCTCTGACTCTCCCTTGTTTTCTTTGTGTGTGTGTGTGTGCCAGCGAGTCACATGGAGTGTTATCAGGGTGTCAGGCACAGGGCTGTCACACATTGACAGAGCCCGCCCACCCCTCTCTGGCTCCCTCTCGCACAGACCAAGCGGTGGCTTGACTGGGCCTCAGACAGAGCCCAGCATGGGCTCACTGCAGACGCAGCTTTTCCCTTAAAGGGGCAGACCACCACGTTACATCACATCTGGAATTCACAGTAAGCCCGAGACATTTAGGCTTCTCTGTTCAAGCTGACAATGGTGATCTAATCTCCTGTAGCAGATGTACAGTCTCCAAAGCCATGCGAGCCCAGGATCAGACCAGACCGATCTGTAGCACAGAGTGAACCCTCCCCTATCTTCAGCAACCAGGAGGGAAGATTAACGTTTAGACATCAGCTAAACATTGATACGCTACTTTTTACCATCTTGGCTAGTTAAAAAAAAAACAAAAAAACTAAGGCTTCTTTTGTAATCAGAATACTTTTTGGTGATTTGGTCTCTGGCTAAAAAAATGCGGTCTTTGGTAAACAAAAGTGGTCAGGTTTCCTCACCTGCAAACTACTTCTCATGGTAATTTCCCTTGGTTTTAAGTGGGAGAGTCAAAGCAGTTTGGTGATAGATTTACTTACTTTGCTAAACAAAAACATGTTTCTATATTTCTTCCTCTTAAATAGGCCTTCTTGGTTTTGCTGGTGTTTTTTACTGAAACACTGAGCAAACAGTTTCTAGTTAAATAAAGAGTCAATAGTAAAGATTTACTCCAGAATGTGACTCAAGTGGCTAAAAAAATACATAAAATGAAGTTCAGAAAGTCAGGGCAGCTCTGTAAGAGAAACCAAAGGACAGATTAAAGCTTTTAGTCCAATCTAGCGTGTGTACGTAAGCATGCCTACCTCTTTTCCGGTGAGGACGTGTCGTGCCAGTTTGACCTTGGCGAAGTTGCCTTTGCCGATGGTTTTTAGCAACCGATAGTTACCAATATGTGGCTGGTCATCTGATGTGGTCGTGGAGAAGGAATTCCGACATCGCGGCATGCTGGAGCGGCCAGATGACTTGGACTCCTGAGAAGAGAGACGGCATAGTAAGCATAAGTGAACATGATGACTTGAAGGGAGAAGCTTATAAGGACAGATATGTTTCTAACAAAGCCTTTGATTTCATGTTCAATTCATCTTTAGTGTCCCTTAAGAGGAATCAAAAGAAACAGAGGTTCGGTATCTCTCACACACCTTGTCAACAAGAGAGACAATGCTTTTAAAGTAACACAATCTCATTCAAATTCTTGTTTTAACATCAAACTATGTGGAAATTCATCTGCTAACTATGAAGTAAATTAAACCAAATATATTTAATACATTACAAATAGTGGAAAAGGAACTTCATTGAAAACACTCCACATACAAATGTATGTAGGTTTAAAATGCACATTACCCAAAAAAAGTATAACTCGCCATTGCACACAGTTTTCAATTTAAAAAACTATCAAATTTAAATTGACTTAAGTGTCCAAATCTACTGGCAGTATATACCAGATTATACTTGCCCGAAATCCTTTAGTTTTTAATATGGATTAGAAATAGTCAGGAGAGAAGTGGTATAGAGCTACTGCTGCACTTCCACACATCTAATAGATGTAACAAGATGTGCATTATAATCTGGTGGAAAGATTAAGATAGAGACTTTGAACGGACAGCCAATATTGATCAGGGCCTCCCAAGCTTCTGCAGCGGGTAAGTAACAGTTATAAAGCGGGCTGGACTTTGTTAAAGAAAAGTGTCTTTCATCACTCAAACTTTACAAATAAACAAAGATTTTCAAACCCTATCTAAAGCTGTTATTGGAAGCTGCACTCTAATTTGACAGCCATAATCACAATTTGGGGGTAAAAAAAACACAAGTCCATTGGTTAATACATAGAAAGCTGTGAATAACTGGGAGCAAAAGCTTTGATTACAAATAAATGAAGCAAGGACAGTGATCTTAGTCTTGCTTGACCTATTTTCACTGTTGTACACTGTAGCCAGTCAAAGCTACACAGATACGTAGTATAATCATATTGGGCTTCAGACGAAATCAAGATTTAAAATAATATTTTACCCATGCTTCTATCTGTGACTCTAATTGAACCAAAGACCTAATAGGCAAGTCCTGCCACTCGGCTGCCATCTTCCGAAATAACTGCCCGCAGGTGTTAACCTGCAGGCAGGTGTTAACCTGCGGGCAGTTATTTCGGACTAATAAGACGAAGGCTTTATTAAAATTAATAGGGACAGAGCGGTAACTGCACTTGTCACCTGGACAGTATGTATAGAATCAGCAGTAAAATCTGATAAAAAAAACATTGAAAACATTTGATGACTTTGCCCTAAAGTAAGGCATAAAAAGCATTTTTCTCCACCAGTTAAACGTCTACTACGCATGCATCACTACAACCACGCCCTTACACTATTGGAGCCACCCGATTGGTCTAATGTGTTTCCCGGCTCTGCTGTTAAAAGCAGACGACTGGTGCTTTAACAGGAGGGGGGGGGGGATACCCGCCATCTTTGGCGTTACAGGCTTTTCCTGCGGAGTTGTATTCAGGATTCTTTACGTACCGTGTTAGAGTTAATTTGTCTTTATATGGAAGTGTGGAGTAAAATTGCTTCAGTTCATCTTACAGCAGACAGATGAATCATACATACACCCACAAAAAGAAAACAAAACCTTGCTGTGCTGGCAAGTTTTGCATGGTTGGCAACTGAGATTGTGTTTCAACTCCAGGAAAGGGTCACAGCAATTGTGTGTGTGTGTGTGTGTGTGTGTGTGTGTGTGTGTGTGTGTGTGTGATCTGAGCGGACAGGTGACAGGGATCAGGGTCAGAGGAGAGGACGACTGGCTCCAGGGTGACGAGACGCAAACACACATGGGCTGTGTGACACAAACACACACACACACACACACACACACAGATACAAGAATACACCCTGGTACGGGGCACACTGACGTGCACGTGGGTATACACGGCGGCATAAAATCACACACACCTCGCGGAGATTTGACACCAATGAGTGAGACGGTCCAGTGAAATTCACACTGCTGGTGCGGAGTGAAGAGGTACGCACAAATCATCTCTTTCTCTTTTTCTCTCCCTCCAACACCGACTAGTCATTTTATTCAGCTAATTAGCGCTCTTTAGTTTGAACAAATTAGAGGCTCGCTCTGTGTTGCAAATTACCCACAGACCGCATTTTTATCAACATCTTCCTCCCTCCGTTACCATATATTGGGCTATGGGAAACAAGGCCAACCATGATTACTTCATTGTGTTTGTGTATTTCTTGCTCCAGATGGTATGATCTAATGTCTGCGTCCCCCGTCTCCCCCGCCATATCCTCATGCTGACAGTGCAGACCTGAATAAAGTTTAATAGGCCAGATTAAGCTTTAGCACAAGAGGGGGAACTGGGATTAAAAACAAATGACAGTTACATTAAACCCAGAGGACAGAAGAAGGGCCTTACGTGGCATTGTGTGAGGGGGATGCAAATTATTATTTTTTTTAGGATCTTGTGGGAGAGGGAGACATTATGTCATTGGGGACACTATTCGAGACAATGAGACCCAATCTGACCGTATAAAGCACATTTCTAGATCAGCTGTGCTCACAGAGGTCTAACGTGATCTCCCTCTGTCACTTCTTCAGCTCTGCACGGATCTCGCTTGTGAGGGAGATATACAAGCAACAAAGTTTAAGTTTAAGTTTCCTTTATATTTATACACAGATCAAGCAAAATAGGTTATTGTACTTTTAAAAATGTATGTAACCTTAAGCAAGCCTGACAGATGCTTAGGTATAGTTGTTACTGCTATTGGAAAGAGCAGAGTAGTAATGCTAGAAAACTGGCATAAGAAATGGAACATGTATGAAAAGCAGGTTACAGCTGTGTTTTTGCAATAACCTGATTTCTTAAACTTCATGTAAATGAGAAACTTTAAAACTTCGGTAATCGCAGTATGTGAGTAGGGAAACCTGATTTCCCCTGTTAAATTTTGGAGAAAGACATTTCTTGGCCATGTAGTGAGGCATCCTCATTTTCAAAAGCTTTTAATTTATTGTCTGACCAAAAGTGAAGCTGACACAAAGAAGCCTCTAGCTAAGTCTAGATAAGTCTGTTTCCACCACTGGACATTTGACTATTTATAAAATAAAATAGCAGAACTTTAAAATGAGTACTTTTAGGCAGCAGGACTTCTGTCTTATCCTGTTGTAGCTCTTTGAGAGGGGAAAATGTAGGAGATTATGAGGTTAATGTAGAACAATTGAACTTTGGAAATCTTAAATGTTGCCGACTACACTGTGGTCTCCTTGATTTTGAATCATAAATGTCAAACATGTCTCATATTTACTATTCAAAATACTGTAGTGTAAAAGGAACAGAGATGGACTGCCATAATAGCTATTGACAGCGAGCTGACTGAGAATGTCTCCAAGCGTATGTTGTGTACTTAATGCGCTGATAAATGTATAAGCCACTGAATCGTCTTATGATTAAAATAATTAAAGTCGGTTAGTCTGTTATGTCTGTGGTATCCCACAAAAACCCTCTAGTATGCACCAGAAGTAAGTAAATGGTTCTCAGACAGAAACACAACCAGCTAACCAGAGCTGTAGAACATGTACAACAACTCACATGAAGGTCAGCAGACAGAAACTTTCCGTCTTTGGTTAACTAGTGCGTTAATAGATCATCCCGCGGCTAAACTTTTAATTAAGAGTCTACTGACATTTTTTGGGAGCGTTGTACAAAAGACAAGCTAAATTTCAAGCGTGTTTCCTCTGACTTCTGTCCCTCTTCCACAGCCCTCAACTCTTTAGTCTTCCTTCGCTCCTATCCTCTTTCATGTCCGACTATTTTTGTCTTCTGATTCTTCCTTCATTTTTGGGCAGCTGCAGGCCAAGCAAAGCCCCCCTCCCCAACACACACACACACACACCTCTCTCTCCCCTCAGTTATAATTATAGATGTGTTGGAGGACAATCAGTGACATCACTGTTTTGTTCTCACATTACTCTCTGATGCTGCTTGTGACTCATGAATACTGACTTGCAATTGCAAGCACACACAGTTTAGCAAAGAATTCACTTACCTAAGATTTTAAGAGAGAATAAGAGAATATACAACTTGAATTTTTCAAATGACGTTTTGTGCAGATCTAACAGCAGGCTAACATTCAACATAAAACTGTGAATATTAAAAGGAAAAGCTTCTGCTCCAATCAAATTCTCTCTCTGTTAAATCCTTATGTTTCGATTGCTTTCCAAACGGCTTGCCAACAAAGAATCGACCAGGGACTACTAAAGACAGAGCAGTCTGCCCACACAGGGATAATGGATGGGCAGCAACCCGGCATATCTCCTGCTAGCTTATGTTACTCTTATGTTTCTAGGCCAAAACTCCACTTTTACAGAATCACGTTTCCTATTTCTATTAAATGATGCATTTTTGCTGATGACAATGCAAGAAATCATGAAGTTTGATGATTGAAATCATGACAAACAATTCCATTATCTGATCAGATATTTCTGATCTCCCGGCCTGATTTGCTGCTGGTTTCTACAACAATCATCATTCAACGGCCAATAAAGCGAAGCACAATTTGCCTGGAACAAGAGTTCCTCTGCGGGGTAAGTCCTTGTTGTTCTTTGCCTACTGTGTGGAGAGAAACCATTAGTATAGTGTTTATATCCAACCCTACAATTCAGACACCCTCCCAACACACACACACACACGAAAACTCCCTGACAAGATGTTTGCAGCTGAGAGCCATTTGCTGCCACCCTGCAAACACAAGCATGTGCACATGACCAAAACACAAACACACACAAAGCAGTAATTCAGTAATGTTAATCCAAGCCAGTACTGGTTGTGTTTTGACTCAAGCCTCATTATCACTGACCTTTACTAATCGGAGTTCCGGGAGGAAGCCACTCAGATACAACCAGATGGAATTCTACACAGTACGGTTCAGAAAATAACCCTGAAGAGTGTCGCATCAAGAGTGTACCGCTCTACCCAAACGCAAGATAGGCAAACATTAACAGGTGAGGGGCAAATTAGGGGTAAAATAGGAGAGAAGGACTTAGAAACTCCATTTACTTAAACCCTTTAGGACATTGTAAAAAAGAAAGTGCTCTCTTCTTCCATACTTACTGCCTTGCCAGATCATCCTGATCAATTATCAACTATAATCTGATCAGGCTTCCAGGTTTTTAATCTGCTTGTTTTTTTTTTTTTTTTTACTACTGAGGCGACTGCCTCACCTTACCTCATTCTGCAGTCACAATAGAAAATCCCATTTATTGTTTACTCAGTTGGGCCTTATTAGTGTAGCAGAGTTGTTTTTAGTGAGAGACAGCAAAATGAGAAACCATTTTTGTATGTGCTTTTAATTTGTGAAATATGGGGTATAATTTCTCAGACCCATTATTACTCCAGTGCTTCCCCTATATTAATTATGAAACCGCTGCTAAAATTTCACACCATCATTAATATCAATGGGCTAATGATTTTCACTCGCACACTGTGCTAGCACAATAACACGCTTGGCTAGCTCCGTCTCCTCATTCTTCAAAGGACATCTACTTGAAAGGTGCTGTTAAAGGGGGAAATGTAGCTCCTTTAAGGAATAGGGCCGTGCGGAGACAGTGTTCGGTTGAGAGAAAGAGAGCGAGTGGAGCAGAGGAAAAGATTAGCAGTAGAGTGTAGGTTACTGTGCGTCACTGAATAAATGCTGCAGCTTTTATTAACTGTCTGTCTGTTGTTTCCCAACTACTTGAAATATGAAGGCGGTTAGCGCTAGCGCACATGTCCCCTTCCCCTGTGGAAGCTGAGCAGGAAAGCCCAACAGTGGGGGAGACTGGGGACAGTTGCAACCTTTTTGGATTTCTCTCAGTTACTCGGAAACTTTTTGGACTAGACTAAGCAAATTTTAATAAATTAAACTTACATCTGTCTGCTAATTACCCATCCCATTTAAAGATTAATACATACGACATATCATTCACAATATTTATTTGAATGAAGAAAGTCAGATTTTGTTGGGGTAGGTTTCAATATGATCAGGGACAGTTGCAGCATGTTAAGAATACATTAAATTGCACAAATTAAAGTTTGCTTTTTGTCTCAATAAGCAAAATTTAAAGTAAGATTTTCTTGGGGGTGTAGTCACAAACACCCACCAAATACATGCACTTAAGTCTCCCACAAACGCTGGGAAAACGATGAATTTATAAACTTTTCTGAAACGGCCGCTGAAAACAATTATGGGGGAAACACTGTACTCCAATTATCCACAATTAAAATATGATGACTTCTTCGCTAATTTTATCAACCAACAAACTGATGGCTCATTGGCAGCTTTTATAAGTTGTTTATGCAGATCGCTTTTATACACCACATAACAACCTTGTGTTAAAAATTAAATGTAATCACATGGTTCCCCCTGATTTGAAATCATTAACTACAATTGAGGTACTCTGTCCCTTCCTGTCCAGGGACAACTTCAGTTTTGACAGCCAGCAAGAATATACCTAAGCACTACACATATGCATTTCAGACGGATAAGTGAAGTAATTGCTGAAAACCGACAACCCTGGGGCGACCACGTAATTCAATTTAAGAGTACCAAGCTTCAAACCAATTTATGAGGTTAAACTAGAGGTCTTAACACCTGCACACTGCCAGAGACGGTTTCCCCCATTTGATATTACATTATGTGCAATGTTTGTTAATCAAGATCATCTCCCTAATAAAAGCAGGAATCTCTGTGAGTGTGTGTGTTTAGATTTCAATTATGTCAAAAACCCTTCATCCAATCGACCTCACACGTGGCTGTGAGTTGCTGTGGACCCAAGCGAGTGCGATGTTGCATTTGGTGCAACTTGGACAAGCGACATGTTCAGAATCAATAAACTTTTAATAAACTCCAGTACAGCACGAGCAGCTCCACTCTGCAACAGCGAAAGTGGGGTACACTCACAGGGATGGGGCTTATATGCTCCAATGTAGGGCTGCAGGTAACGATGATTTTAGTACCGGAAGCTTCTATTGATTATTTTAACGATTCATCGAGGCGTAGTTTAAGGAGTACTTTTGGTTGGCGGCGGTTTCTTCTTCTTCGTCCCTTGCTATTCTTCCTCCACTTTGCAAACAGCGGCATCATAATCACGTCGTGTTCACACAGCGTAAGAGCGATGTGCGACAGTAATGAATGTCCGTACAAAACAGTGTGCCATATAGTTATATGGATTAAACCAGGGGTTTTCAAAGTGTGAGGTGGACCTCCCTAGGGAGGCTCCAAACAGTTTCAGGGGAGGCTCAGTGAGTGGAAATTAAACAATATTACATTACTTATTGCATTAGTTATCAAAAGGAGATCATACAGAATAGTCTACATGTGTGAGAGTTCAGAGATACAGAAGTTTTGGGGAACAGTTTCCCCCCATTAGAATCAGAAACTAATAAATGGCTTAGGACAGACCTTTTTTAAAACTATTTGGTGTAGTCAGAAGTTGTCAAACAGCAATATTAGGCTATTTTGGCTCAAATATTGAGTGTCTATGGGATAAGATAATATAATCATGATCTCAGACATCCAGAATTGAGTGAAATTTACCAAGTAAATTGAAAAAGGGGGGGGGGGGGGGGGGGGGGGGTTCCCAAGCTTTGTCTCAGGAGAAGCCTGCAGACTTTGAAAACCCCTGAATTAAACGAAGTCAAGATTTGCGTCGATGCATTTTAGTAATCGATTTAATCGATGAACAGCCCTACTCCGATGTCGTAGTGGATTGTTGAAACAGTGTTTTTGTCATCACGCAGGTTAGAAACGAATGTGTTGAAACAGAGTTGTAAGACTTTTATGCAGTTCTAAGGAAGCGCTTAATTTGTCCGCCATTGTTGTGTTGTTTCAGTGTTATTAATGCTGTAGGTGAAACCAATGTGAGATGCATATTTTGAACAAGCACTGCACTTTCAAAAGCACAGGGAGGCGTCACATTGGGCAGTGCACTAGTTATTTTAATTCATAACTAATAATGTTAACAATACAGTCAGAATTATTAAAAACACTGTGCTAAATAAAGATAGTGATTAATCACAAAAAACATGAGAATAATAATAGTTATTTCTCTACAGGAGGCTTGGTAACGTCAACACAGCAGCAGTAATAGCAGTTTATCAAACAGCCACTTGAGGCCGGCTACAAAGGTGGATCAATCCCCACAGAGCTCCATGTTAAAATACTCAACTTTACAGCAGAAATAAACATGTTTACAGCATGATACAAAAAAACTTTTGGTCTCTAGCTAACTTCCATGTT
The DNA here is from genome assembly GCF_021292245.1 of Micropterus dolomieu. Taxonomy (NCBI): domain Eukaryota; kingdom Metazoa; phylum Chordata; class Actinopteri; order Centrarchiformes; family Centrarchidae; genus Micropterus; species Micropterus dolomieu. Next base: position 14,489,439 of record NC_060161.1, on the reverse strand, counting down.
AATGACAACTGTGCAGGGATCAATCTTTATATACTTCACCCATTTAAATTATATTAAGATTTAAAGTTAGGCTTAATTAAGGCCGCTCTGTGACAGGTGGGAGTGCATTCAGGTGGCTAGCCGCCATGTGATCCAGAAACCAGGCTTCATTGGGCCCGGCTCAGCTCCACTTCTTTGCCCATTTTTGGATTAGTCAGAGTCAGGCAGTACCAAGATGGACCAAGACCCACACTGACAACTGACAACACCTCTTCATAAAAGTGTGACGTCCAGGAGATAAAGTCCATGTTTTATAAAGTCTATGCTTTTAAAGTGCTTTTTTCACACTGTGCTGTTACTGAATTTAAATCAGATCTCGGCATGGTATGTGGAGGATAATGGTGGAACTGAAAAGGTTTTGGCCACTTACAATGACACGCAGTCCTAATCGGAGGCATGTACATCCCAAGGAGAAAAAAAAGACACGCTGCTGTAAGCTCACTATCTGGCCTGCAGGGTGCCTTCAAACAACTAATTTGACATGTAATCAGCTGGGGAATGTGTTGTTAACCACCTAACAAACCACCTGCTGTAATTAGAGCATGATTCATTAACTACACTTATCCCAATTAATTTTGCTTATTAATTAATTAATCCTGTCCAAACGGGTTTAAACTTAAAGGTGGTATCTGGTTTATAAAATAAAAACACATCTGAAAAGGGATTATATGTAAGTTTTTCAATGAAATTAATGAATGGGTTCAAAACTCACTTAGAAATGAAGCACACGCCTATTAATGTGGGGACTCTGGGTCGGATTCAGCCGTGTATGCGCTCCAGAGCCTCTCTCATACTACAGCGACAACATGGCAGCTAACGACATGCAGTCCACTAACACCATTAAACAACCGGCTCACGGCAAAACACAGGTTCCACGTAAGGATACAAAACAACTATAATATTTTTTGTGCTGAATCCCATCAGACCGGATGGGAGATGATGTCAGGTTCAGATGATGTCGAGTAAGAACAAACTGAGCATTAGCAAAGCTGGAGAAACACAGACATAGTCACGTTAGCTTCTATCTAATCTTAAAACCGCACCGCTAGTGTCCCCTGGAAACTCCACAATGCCCCTTGAAGCTTTACTTTCTGCCTTATAAAAAGTGTTCTCCACCAGCATCATTGAAAGCAGCACTGCTGTTCCACTCATGCACTACTTGTGATTCGATTCAAGATTTATAATGTAATTTTCATTATTTCTGTGTCGAGCATGCTAAACTGAGGCAGTATAACACAGATGGCCCTATGAGAAATACTGATGAGATTTTTTTGCCTCAAAATAAAACTTTTAAAGAGAAATACGTGATTATTTTTATATTATATCAATTTAATGCAATCCAATATTTAAAGGAGACCTATTAAACTGCTTTTCCTCCTGTATGGCATCTTTGCATGATTCAAAGTTCAAAAAAATATTATCTTACACTGACTCTTCATGTAGGGCTTCATTTCAGCCTCTGTGTGAAAAAAGCTACAAACGCTCCTGTCTATGTGAGGCCCCACCTCTCAAACCCAACTGTCATTTGATTGGCCAAGACCTTAAGCATTTTACCAGGCTGTTGTTGCTGGGCAGAACAGGCTGACTGAGCTGTTGCTGGGCCTAGCTATGAGAGCACATGACCATATATGGAACATCAGCTCCTCTGGCTCCCTATTACATAGAACGGAGCCCTTGGTAGAAAAAGTAGTTCAAAACTGAGTGTTCAGAACAGGAGGAAATCTGAGGATTTTACTCACAGGGATTCTTTTAAATACCATAACCTCATTTTTGAATATTTGGCCATGTTTAACATGAACATCCAACAGTATAGATAAGTCATAAAATGTGCTAAAGCATAATAGGTCTCCTTTAAAGAAGCCCTCCATTTCTACTTGCCAACCAAAGCTATATGTGGAACAAACAAACAAACTCAGGACAAACAGGGACTTTATCGGATACATGACAACCACACACAAAAGCTGCTGCATTATACTGAAATTTGTGGGTGGGAGGACACACACACACACACATACCCCTCCCGACTTGAGGTCGTGATGGCTGTGTTGCCATGGAGATTTGTCGCACCCTGAATCCTGCCCTCTGTCTCGATGTTGGTTTGTATCTCTTTCATCCCTCCTTCCTTTTCTCTTGCTCCCTCCGTCTTCGCGGTGATTCCTTTTTTCCCGGCTCTGCAATTCATATGTTTAAACTTCTATTTATACTCCTCTTTAATGCCAAGATGGCTTTCCCAAAGAAAAAAAAGGGAGAGTCCTTAAACGGGAGCATGTAATGCGCAGAATCCTGATATTACCATACAGTGGCATATCTGCAGATGGTAAAAAACTGGATCTACCATAGTAGTTCTCTCTTTAATGACCACATTTTGCTTGCTATATCAGAGTTTTTCCAGGCTCAGAAGGGGCCTTTGGGGGCTGACTTTGCACGATAGTAAGCATGATCAGTACGTGTACACTAAAGGCGATGAGTTACCTCAAGTCTATGCATTTTCTGGTCATTTCTGACCAATTGATAAAATATATCCACAACCGGGGAGGAGTGACAACTAAATTAGCGTGTTAACAAATATTGATGACATTAAATAAAACGTATAATGTTAGTAGAATAATGTATTTACAGGTTACATTTATTTTTGGATAGTCTGCCTAGAGATAGTTTATTAGTTGAGGTTCAACAATTCAACTGTTTCACAAATAAAATTGTTTTCTGATATTACACCACTGTGGTTAAGGTTGGATTAGGGCTAATGATAGTGTATTATGAGTTCAGATCATACTATAAGCTACTATATATTATACTTATGGTAAGCTATATATATTAATTCCAGTTGGACAAAACTGCAGTTTCATTTTTGTGGGTTGGTTTCAGTCATTAAATTATCATGCAAGAAAAATGCTCTACATGTTGGTTAGCCCCTGATAAGTACTGACTTTTTAATTATATAAAATGTGCATACAGAACAACGAGTTCAACATTTAAGTTTGCTGTAGCACGTCAACTTTTCCAACCAGGCGGAAGGTTGATCGGTTCACGAAGGGACTTAGACGATGAGCAACTTTCTGCACACGGCCGCATTAAAGGCACCTAAACTTCTCCCTCCTCTGTCTCTGCCGACAGAGATTAGCAGGCAGGTGAGACTGGGAACAGCACATACTGCCTAGAGAACCTGATGTGGAGACGGCAGCAAAGAGTACCGGCAGCTTGTGAGAAGGGTTGGTACGCAAAAAAAAAGTCCTGGTACGCCAAAGAGTAAAATGTAGCACAAGCAGCTTTGAGTTTGCGAGAAATCACTGGAAGTCATCGCTCCCATTTGCGCTATAGCTTCGTAGCAGAGCGCTCAGGTGCAGACAAACCAACGCAGCAGCACCAGCTTTGTAAAATATAGCGGCAGTGGATGGGAGGAGAGGTGACTTCTGGAAGTCAAAGACGTCGTATTGAAGTTTGTGTTCTGCTTGACCTACAGTTGTTTGATGAATTGCTATTAAAACAAATTCGGAGAGGATTTGATATGCTATTCCTCCACCCCAATTCTTACCATTTTGGCGCTGGTGATTTTCCTTTGGTGCTTGCTAAAACATCTTTGTGGGATGCCAAAAAATCCTCTATGCAGGAAAACCCCTGAATATAGTAACTCTCTACAGCACCAATTACAGCTGAACAACAGCTACTAACTGGACTTACTAGCTACTTATAAGAAAATCTCAACAGTGAATAACATTGGGAGGACTCATGTGGAACAACCTGGACAAAAGGACACAAGTTAAAAAGTTGCCAAAATCCTGAGTGAAACTGAGATTGTAACTCCCTTCTGCTACGTAGCAGACAATATACATATAGAAGTAGGGCTGCACGATTAATCTAATCGCAATGGTGTCTTGTGCGATTAAATAACCGCAAAAAGTGCGCGATTTAATAAAACAGAAAAGGTGTGTGTGACGCTCTCTTCTCTGTGTGCGCTGCAGTCTGCTCATTATCTCCGCCCACACCGAGCTCTCACATATGCCACTAAAAACAGATAAGCGTGTGCAATGAGAAAAATGATTTGTGAGCAGTGTGCGAGTAACTCTCCCTCCCCGTTACGGTAGGTCAGTCTTGCCACCAGAGCACCGGGTGAAATGCCGGTGCTCTGGTCGCTCTGTGACAGAGAAACATCGTCAGCAGCAAAACTGGAGGAAAATACGGAAGGTTTGGCTATCTGGACATTTAACGTTAGCTGTATCGGTGCCTTTTGTTGTTCAACATGTTCAACTTTTCAGAGAGCTGAAGCGCTTGTCAGTCACTTTTTGTAAACCGACCAATCACAGCCCGGATGGGGCGGGACATTAAACAAGTTTGACGTGCTACAGCAAATCATTAAATGTTGAACAATATTATACACGAGACAAGTTAGTACTTAGCATTAACAAATTAGAGACCAATGTAGAGCCTTTTGTTTTCACATGGATTTAATGAATAAAAACAACCCACAGAAATAAAACCGCTGTAACTGGTTTTAATACTCAACACTTGGTAAAAAAGTATACTATTATATGAAAGTCTAATGAACGTAGTACTTAATATATTATTGTTATACTAACAGTATACTATTAACTAAACATAATACTCATGTACAGTTCCTCCTCCAGGTTGTGGATAGAGACTCTGCATTAGACATATGTACACTGAGCCGGTGCGCCAATGTTTGCTGCTTCTAGCCGCCTCCTCCATAGAGCAACACGCTCCCCTAGTTCTGTTTTACTAGTTATTGTTTTAATATTGTTTATTATTTAACTTTGTTCAAGTTGAGAAAAACACTTTTCAAAATGTCAGTATTTTGTGCATTATCCTTGATAATTAAGCAAGTAGACTCATAGTACCATTTGTTCCATCATAATTGAATTGCAAATCGCAATATTGTCCACAATAACCGCAATATGACTTTTTCTCCAAATGGAGTGATTTTAGACATGCATACAGCATTAAATAAATTAATATTTAATACTTTAAGGACAAGAAGCTCTCCTGGTGTAAGATATTTTTTATGCACTTGATGATTTTCACAAGGCAGAGGCTGTCATTAGGCCCATTTATAGCTCGAAGCACAGTAAAAAATACAACCATGACTCACACTTGTAAATGTCTTTTGGTGACAAAGCAGAACATTATATCATCATGCCTGCGTTTCAATAACAAATGAATAATAATGTAACCTACTGGTAGGGGTCTCTGTAGAAAGCGTTTTAAACATTTCATGTTGTTTAACCTAACCCACCATGGACCAAAAGTAGTACAAGTTGAATCAAAACTCAGTCTCCCTTAATGTAACACTAGGTGTCTGCCACCAGTAAGTATAGACACAAAGCTGAAGAGCATTTCAGCTGACGTGCTGATGTCTGCATCCATGTGCACCGACTCCAGCCTCACCAGAGCGCAATACTGAAAAATCATTTATTAGCGAACTACACAGTGTTTCCAAACATAATTTAGTATATTTCTTTCTTGCATGCAGGGCAAAAATCTAATACACAGTATTGCTGCATATTAGCTATGCAAACTCTCCACACAGGCACATAAGGCCAAGTAAATTTGAGAGAGGCCCCTTACTTTAGCAAGGTGGTGTCACGCTGGGTCTCAGTTTGCTGTCAATGTAGCGCTGTGTGTTCTCTTGAACTGGATTACCCTAGCTCCGTAGGTATTTGTATTTTTGTGTGTGTGTGTGCGCGTCAAATCAATTCAGAGCTCCTGTTTGCTCGGTTGCTGTCACAGTTGGGACACACTGCACAGCACTTCCTTGCGTGCCCTTGTTCTGCTGCTATGCAACTGTGTGAGAGTGTGTGAGAGCCACGAGTAGAGTAAACAGGTCTGTCAAGCTTTCACAGGGTAGCCACTTTGAAAAGCTTATTGGATACATGTATAGATGGATGGAGTACAGGGTTTCCTGCTGTATTTTGTAGCAAATCTGGGCCCACCTCGCCTGAAACAAAGTCCACTGACACTAACTTTTTTTAAAAAAAATGAAAACAGAGCAGGGGTGCCATTTCACTATTTGACTATTTTTTAAGTGTTCATCTACTAACTAAGTGGCTTACTACGTCAGCTAAACCATTTTATGAAGGTTTTGAGGGCAAACTGATGGTATGATGCATTTGTTGGACAGTTAAATCACAGTGAAGGCACCACAGAAGAAAATCTGACTTGTATTCCACTCAATGCAAACTTTGAAATTTTAATATGGAATATCATAAAAATCATGTAAAATAAAACCGATAATTAGCAACATTACTACTATTTGGGGGCCGCATTAAGTACACAAACAATGGAGGCTTAAAGAGGTCATATTATGCTTTTTGGCATTTTCCCTTTCCTTTATTGTATTATATATTTTTGTGCGTGCAAAAGGTTTGCAAAGCCGCCCTACTCTGCTTCTGATTAACTAATAGTTCTTAACTAGGTACTGTGCATGTGCAACTCCTAACAAAGATCATCTAGAAGTGAGATGCTTCACTCGGTAGCTAAAACGTAACTGTCAACACACAGGGTGAAAAGAGGAGCTGCAGCAATGTGCAGTATGACAATGTTGTTTTTGAAAATTAAACCATGTAAACCCTTTCTGGTACAACCGCTAAATCAAATTATGAACCTGAAAATGAGCATTTATGACCTCTCCAAATGCATCCTTAAAAACGCTTCTTGAAACTTTACTTTGATTTGAGATAATTTGCTGATAGGCCAGTGTTATGGGTACTTTGATTGTTAAAAATAGAAAGCCACAAGCTAAAAAAAAACAAAAACACGACATGGTTTTGTCCTCAATCTATTCTTTGACAATTTAACCGGTTCCCTTAAGTATTCATTTAACATTTCCTGGACATCAAAACACATCTGATCACAGGAAGAAGTCCAAGTATTGACAGCAGACTGCCCATCAGATAACTAAACAGACAGACCGAATTACAGTGACGCCGTGAGAGAGAGAAATCTGCATGCCTTCACCTGAGTGACGTCAAGCTCTTCAAATCGCAGGTTACAGTTAGCTGCCACACCTACCAGTTGGTTCAACTGGAAAGGCCTGTTTATACCCTGCTCCCTTAGACAAAGTTCACTGCATTGTTGGTTAAGCACCTAGGTAACACCTGATTGTAATTAAATCCTAACATAACTCCAGTCCAATTCACAACTGTGTGTGCAGGAAAGATGAGGGACTGTATGTGTGCCGGCAAGAACAAATGTGAACGTGATGGAGTGAATGATCTTGTGTGTGCGCGCGTTTGTGGCAGCTTCTCTGTTGCTAGGGCCCTGGCTAGCTTTGTCTTTCTGTTCATCTGCCTAGTGACTGGTCTGGTAAGGAGAGAGGCATAATTTATGGTTTCCTGGGCGTAACAGCAATGCGTGTTAGCGTGTGCTATAGATTGCTTACAAGATGACTCACTCAATGGGAGCATGAATGAAGACAGGAAAGAAGGTGAACGTGTTAAAAAAAACGCCTTCACCAACATACCTGTGTCAGTACACAGTCTGTGCTTCTCTCTCATGTAGATTGAATTTCCAGCTCAACAGCTTGCTGGGAGATTCTCTGCCAGGCTTTCACACTCCCAAGGTGTCAGGTGAAATACATCAAACTGTGCTCAGCTAACCTCATATTTCCAATACTGTGTTTGCTTTGTCTTCTGTTGCTGCCGTGCTCGACGGCATTTTAAACCTGCAAGCGTCATCGTTTTAGAGTCCTGCCGCAAGTTACAGAGGTCAAACTGGAATAGACAGGAAACCAGGGCGGAGGAATGACTGAACGTTATGATTATGATAATAAATGAATGGTATGATTTGAAATTTATTAACAAATATATGGATACTGGCCCTCACATCTCTTCAGGCCAACAATACAAAATCTGAAAACATTAAGTGGCAATCAGAGGTCATTCGTAAGCATGCTGTTGGGGATTTCTCATGCCTCACTTTTGATATATTGATGATTATTTGATGAAGATTTTACCTTTTTAAAAATTGGGCTTTGCTTCAGTTCGGCTTCATTCTGGAGACAAACAGTGAATGCAAACATACCTTCTGGTTGTTTACAAAATAACTACAGGGGACCTTTAATTTTCCGGGTAAGTTTTAACATGATAACCAACACTTTTGAGTGTTTAATAGAGAATGTTGAGGCTTTTGCATTGAACTTCTGCCAGCTGCGGTGTATGAAATGACTGTGAGATGATTCTCCTTAGTCCCATCTGGTACCAAGACCTACAAATAAAACAGTCCTTCCATCCCTCAGGAACCCCACAGATCCCACCCCCACTTACCCTGCTTGATAAAAGTAGCAGGACAATGCTCAGCAAGTTAAGTGACCATCAAGGTTTAGACTGGGCAGAATTAAATTAAAGCAATCATTAAATTTTTTTTTTTTTAAAAAGACTGCACAACCATCCTGGAAAGGCAACTTCAATTACCTTTCCAGGAATTTTTGTTACAGCCTAAGCCGGCCTTCTTAGTTTTGGGGGGGGACTTTTCTCGTCTTTACCAAAGGACTAAGGTTGGTGGTGCCATTTGGAATACACCAGAAAGGTAAGGCGAGCCATCTTGCGATTTATGCTTTATTTCCTTGTTCCATTTCCGTTGGGGAAATAGAAATAAACCATGGGTAAACCCAATGTAAACATTAAAATCAAGTCCTAAATGTAGTAAATCTAGCTTCTTATTTTCTCTACGTAAGTTCTACAATGAGGAAATGTCTAGCTTGGACAAATTATTGGTTCAAATCCATCACACCTCCATGTGGGGAGGATCCAGCTAGCTCAGCTAGTGCGCAACCACTCAAACAATGAAACGGAGGATGAAGAAACAATTGAAGAGGCAGACCAGTATTTCTGGCTGCATTAGTTTGTCTGTTCAGAAGATATGACTCAATGAATAGAGAGGGAACATTGTAAAACAGGAAATCAGACAATCAAGAGATCATGTCTGAGGAAGTGGACAAAGAGTGCAGAGCTACAGGCTAGGCTTGGGTGGTATCTATTTTTTCACACCTCTGTACCATCCTGACATTGGGGTATACATATACAGTTATATGACAGTATGTGTAAAAAACAAAAACAATTTAAGGCAAGCTGCTGGTAATGATATTGTCTAGCCTACAATATTGTTTGTCTACTATGCAAATACTCCACTTAGACAAGTCTTGTTGGATTTAAATACAAAAATAATGAATAGTGGTAAATGTAGAGTATAGGTTACAGTTTGTCAATGAATAAAGGCTGCAGCTAAAGCTCCTGTGTGTGTTTGTTGTTTACCAACTGCTGGAAAAGTGAAGGGAGTTATCATGACGATGTCACAATGATGGCAGTTTCACATGGCGTCACCAGCCTACATTGAGAGCGTACACTACAATGTATCACCTCAATAGTGTCTCCATATCAGATTAATAGAAAGAGGAGCGCATGTATTTTTGATGTCTAAATACCCCTGTTCTACTGTAATACCATGACACCGCCCAAGCCTAACAGCAAACATGTTGACAACACAAGTTAAAATACACAAAATACGTTCTGCTTTATATTTTAATAAACCAGCTTTATCACTGTGTATTCTGTGTTGAACTGGCGTCCCACTGATAATGGAGTCATTCAAATAAGTTCCTCAAAGCCAGTACCAGACGTTGTGTAAGAGAGCAACATGCCAGATCAAAACCACTCAACATGCCTGCCATTTCACACCATAAGAAACATTAAAAAACAAAACAAAACTCACTTCTCTACATTTAACAGCTCTTTTCCAAGGCAAATAAACCTCTATTAGGCTAACTTGATGTACAATACGTCAATAAACAACTTTTCCAGTCCAGCTGTCTTTTCGCAGATACACGGTGAGGATATAGGGAGAATACCTTCTTTTACTGGGCAGCACAGCCTGGCTAATCACATCAAACTATATACTGCAAAAGAGTCATGTCAACACTCTGGCCGGCTTCATGTCCAGGTGCCATTTTGCCCTACATCTTGAGACCTGACACTGAAGGCTTTCTATACCTGGCCTTGTGTGTGAGTATTCATCTGTGACCTTTTGCCTACAAACCCAGTTAAGGAATTGCCATGACCCCAAACATTTTTCTTCCACCGCTAAATCGTCACTTGGTGTTGCGGGATGAGTAAGGGTGCGTTCAGACCAATAATAGCACTACAGCATAACACCACAAGTATTGGTATAGAAGTGACACTCAACACAACACAAACAAGGCACACCAGGAAGTTCAGTTTGAGAGTTACTCTACACTGTGGTTTTATGCTCTTTCAAGCCTGAGTGTACAACTGTGAAAAGTTATCAAAGCAGAAGTATATTTCCCACCGACCTTCATGTGGCTTGTGGAACAATGCTGCACACTACGAGGTATTCTAAGTAATGAGTACGCTTGCAAGTAACTTTAACTATGACATCAACCTTAAAAATCCCTCTGGATATGGAGAGGCCCTGTGTGTGTGTGTGAGGCTGCCACAGTGTAAGACTTATATAATCAACTGTGTTGTTTATGACCTCTGTTCCAGGTAAGGGTGTAGCCCTGTAAGAATATGTATGTATCACTCTGTGTGAGCGTGTAGTGTACCCATACTACCTACATACCAACCTAGCGGTCGATCTGCTTTCCTGTACACTCTAATGGAAGCAGTGATCCATTGTGTAAGAAAAGCCAGCGCACACACACCCGACACAAGCAGTGAGATCATGGATGTCAACAGACAACTTCCGTCAGCATTTTATTTGTACAAGAAGATAGACTCAATCTTTTAACCTTTGAGTCTCCAACACCAAGAGGTTTCCCTACCGGCTGGCAAGAGCGTATCTGCAGTCTGGTTGGCTGTGCAGCTGCAGTTTACACACCTAGGTTGGGCTTTCAATGTTTCAGGCAGACAGTTTGACAAGAGGGTTCAGCTATTGGGACAGATTGAAAAAAAAGGTACAAAAAAACCCCCCACCCTCCTTATTGATCATGTTATATTTATTTAATATGCGCTGACAGTGTTATGAACTTGTGTTTAGCAAAAGGTTTTAACCAAATGCTTTACATGTGCATTTCCTCTATTTATGCTGCTACACTCAACTTCTCACCACTGCTACATTCACATACATATAGATGCTCAAAACACAAATATAGAAATGGGTTTAGCTTCAAACATGTGTGGACATCATTTGCTTGCTACCCTGTCAACATGTTAACACGCACATTTTTCCATCCAACATAGAGACTTTTCATCACATGATGCTTGTCAACAGCTGCCCAAGTAATGCTGGTCATGATCTGTGTTGGAGACTATAATGGTTTTCATGTGAGTGTGGGTACAGTGAATCTACAGAAGAAACTGTCAACAATATTAAGACAAATACTGTAGTCTCAGAAACAAGGACTTTGTTCCAGTCTTCTAACAATAATCTACAGAAGACAGCCGAGGAGTTTCTTTGCACAATACCGAAGTGTTTTTCTACTTAGTGCTCTGGACCCCTTTGTGAACAATGCATTTACTAATCAATCAACAATTTACAAGTTTGCATTTGTACCCAAAACACTTACAGCCTTGGTAAATTCAAGGTTCCCATGTGAAGACAGCACAAACACAATACATTAACTTTTTTCTCACCAAGAGACCCTCACTGAAGGTGAGGCCATTCTTGCACTATAGAAGTCGTAATTATTAATATAAACTAAAAACAAAATCACTTAAGTATCAGGTCTCCAACAACTCTTAGAAAAAGTGAATTTCTCAAACAGCACTTGATTGTTTTGACACTTGAAAAATGAATTCAGTGTTTTCGAAGGTCAGGTTTGCATCAAGAACACTTGTTGCACGTGTATTCTGGTGAAATAATAATGCAGTAGCCCAAAATGTGGGTGCTGTGTTTCTGTGCTGTCAACTATACGCAATTCATGTGGAACTGGCCGACAGTGTTGGCTGAATTGCAACAGGTCAAAGTAATGTAAAGTCATGGGAGGACATGCCCTAACACATAGACTAAACTGAAACCTAAATTTGTTTTTATGTTCTGCAAAGAGTGGGAAATCCATTGTGAGTGCGTAGGCAAGCTGGTGAATCACTGCTGTGTGGCAAAGACAACAGAGAAAAAGCAAAGAGACAACCCTGGAGGGCCAAACATGGCCACTCTCTACAGCAGATCATGGTATACTAACGCGGATTTATGGGGAAATATCAACTATAAAATGATTGTGGATAATTATCTTAGAGGTGCATCTTACCTGTCCGGTCGAGTTTTCAATGACTTGTACCAGTGGGATCCTTGTTGACATTTTTGAAAGTCTTTAAGTTGCCAGAAAAGGGGAAAGGAGCAGTAAAACAAGAACGATTCTTCAGTGTCTATTGTACATTTAAAACCTGTCTGGCTGACAGCAGACGGGAATTTTCCAACAGATGTCCAGTGCTAGCCAGCTAGCAGCGCGACAGATAGCCTGTGAATCAACAAGTTGAATCCCACATCAGCGGCTAGCCGAGTTAGCCAGCTAGCTAGAAACTAGCTAGCAGCAACGGCACGTCCCATGTTGACAACAAGCACAAAACGGGAAAAAACAAACGCCTTCTTTAGCTTCGGTCAGGGTGTGAAAACATTCAGTTCCCAAATAACATTTATCAGCGTCGACGGTGCCCACTGAGCCAATACCAGCCTGATGCCGTGACGTTTTGGCCAGCTAGCTTCTTGGGCTAGCTTGAAGAAAAGTTGAGCAACGGTTGTAATGAACAAGACACGGTTCAATTAGGTTGCTAGCATGCTAACCTGTAAGGTTGCTAACTAACGTCTGAGGAAGCGCCGACTGTCGCCGAAAATACGCCGAACTACAACAAACGTTCATCCAGCTTCGTTTTCAAAACGCACTGTCGACGCCTGTTTTTCTCTTTCTGTGGCAGAGATGTTTCCTTTCAGGGCTGAAACCAGGTCCGAGGTCTACAAAACTTTCAGGCCAAAGTTATTCCCGGCGAGGTCTCGACCTTCCCAACTCACACAAAACAATTCAGAAATGTTCCCAGCGAGATATCCAGGGTAAGGTGTTCAAAAATAAAAGCAGCACCATGTAAAACTGTCACATGGCAGTGGAGAAACACGAATTATTTTGCTGCGCTAGCTAACGTTAACTGACTGGCCAATATTAGCCCATGTAGCGAACTAATTCACTGTTTCTTTCGGAGAAAAGCTAGCTAGGTTAGCTTCTCCTCCTGTGGCCGCCGCGGCAGTGACTGCCACAGAGCGACCCACGAAACTCAAAATCCACGGAAATCACCGGCGCTCTTCCTTGTGTTGCGTGATTGGAATAAGGTCGTTCACCAGTGCTGCACTGCAGTGTGGCGATATACCAGTCCGTCCTGTCGGTACACCGACTGCTGCCGTTTCCGTAACCAGTCGACTGAAGGAGGAATCATCAAGTAGTAAAATCCATTATCGGTAAACTGAGGTTTGCTTGTTAGGAGGTGCGTGTCACGGGCGACAGGGGGAGAGAGGCGAGGAGCTGCGCCCGAATGCAGTCTATGCGCACGATCCTGCCCTGATACCGGAACAAGCTCACGGCAACATGGCTGCTGCTTGCACCACGACTGAAAGAGGAGGAATGGGGAGGGAGGGGGTTCGTTCAGCGTTCGTCTCTACTCGGCTTTTTCCGGGCCTTCACCGGTGACCGCGATTCCTCCAGGTCGGTATATGGCAGGTGTTTGCTTCACATGACATCCTGCCAGGGATGTACCCTAGTTTTCGGAAGACAGAATCCCACAGCCCCAGGGGAACTAAGAGTTCACTTGTGTGTCAGCTGCTTTTTTGGTCATTTGTTTCCTTGCAACCTACTGGGGTCTACAGAAAATCCACATCCCAGTAGGATGAATAAAGAGCTGCATTCTTTCAGGGAGGCTCCCCCAGCAGCACCCTACAAAGCAGCTCAAGTCTGTCAAGATTTGTTTCATTTACAAACATGTGCTCTCTCTCCTCTTTCCCTATCTCTCTGGAAACTGGGTTCTGCAGGTGATGCTTCAGGAGCTGCCAGATATTTCTACAATGGAGTGGCATCATTTCCTTTCAGCTGTCACACACTTAATTTTCTTATCTTTATACCTCAGCTAATCCAGAATCCTGCCCAGGTAGTAGTTTTAAATTTATGTGAGTTACTCAAGAGATGAAACAAACAAAAAAAAAAAGAAAATGTTCACATTTGTACTCAAGAAATGAAAGACTATCAAGAATCTGAGGGGTCTTTACAGTTTATAGTTCTGTGTGCTCTTTCACTCACTGCTAGTTATAAAGTGGCAGTTCCTGTCCAACTAATAGGATTTCCTTAGGGGTCATATATAAGAGCAGCACACCATGTAGTGATAGAATGCCATGCTCCCAGGCAGGGTGATCTTTGCTGACACTGGGTATCCTCTGGTTGAAGGGTAGTTTAAATCCATAAAACACCTCCTTCTTTTGTTAACATTTACAGAATTGTGATGGAAAATATAGTTTTCTTCCCTGTTATCCCCATCCTTTTTATCTGAATATATCTGAGGCCAAAGCCAATTATTAAACTACACTCGTGTACTCTCTAGCGTGGCTGAATTACGGGTCCACATTGCAATCACGGCTGAGACTGAAGAGTCGTTTGTAAATGTGCCCATAAGGCTGACTGTGAGATGCTGACTGCTAAGCGTCGACATTTTCAAGTTTCTTAGCAACAGCCGTGGAGACTGTGTGGCTGCCATTGGAAGTAGTGATGTCTGAACTCTTGTCCATCAGGAGGTCTGCAGAGACTAGTAGTCATAAAAACAAATATTCACCATTTGCACGATGCCAAGACATCAGGAAATGAAGGGATATGAGAGGCTTGTTAGCAATGACTGGGAGAGCATCCAACTGGCAGGATTTCCCGATGAATCAAGGGGAAAACTCACATCCCTGATGATGGAAGGAGTGGACTCAGGGGCATATACACTGCTACAGGAGACAAACACCTCTGATTTAAGTGCATAAAAGTGCATCCATATCATCAATAACACAGTTAATGTATCATGGGCCTCTCTCCAATCCAACGCACTGGGCAGAATATGTCCCCCGTTTCCTTTTTTCAGCTTTACTGGAGCATGTCCAATTTGATGGTGGATCCCAGTAGGGCGGATGTCAAACAGTCATGTTCATGACCACATGAACTCACTGACTCTACATTTTTTAAGATTTTATAGGAGCCTGTTAGAGCAAGAGTCTGGCTTGGTCGCTGGGGGAAATGTGCTGAAATGTCCCCATCTGCAGGATGCCTCAGTATATTACATCCATCCATCCATCCCACAGCCTATCCTGACACTATTTCCTGCAGTGTGACCCACAAATATTTGGATGAAAACGCATCTTTTGGCAGCCACACTCCTATTTTTCTTTGCCTCTTTGAGTAGGAGGCTGAACCTCAGACTGTTTATTGCAGTTGATTTGAGGGTATTTCAAGTCTCATTGGATGAACAGCCTTTTTATCTCCTGTCTCAGGGTGCCAAATGGATCTGGCCAGATTGAGGCCGGAATAACAGTTATTTTTAATATGTAGCCAATAATTTTTCTCTGTAGAGGCTGGCATCCTGTACACAACGCCAGACTGTTGAGACATCATTGTCAGGCTGTCTTTCCAGCCCCTTTTTTTTGCATTTCAGTTCATCTCTACAAGAGAACTGTAGGTAACTCTGTGGCAGTGTGCAGGTCTTGATTACTGTGACATCCGAGTCAAACAGCACCCAAATTCTCCATCACTGGAGCACCATGATTTGCAGCAATTTGTCTATAACATCCAGAGAAATTAAAGGGAGAACTGTACAGGACCAAGGTCTCCTCACAGTCAGGTAATGCTGTTAGGAGCGTGAGAAGAACTAATTAAAATGAGCAGAAAAGTCCAAACACAGAGATAATAAACTTTGTATGATAACAGCGTTAAATGATTTAAGTACTGTAAAGGTTAGTCAGACAAAAAAAACAAAAAACAAAAGAGGCAGGAACCACGACTGCACAACATCTCCAACCCATAATGTGTATCGTTAGTAAGGAGCACTTGCTGACAGACATTTACACGGTAACACAGTGAAACAAGACGAACCAGACATGATTATAGCAGACGAGACAAGCAGGGGAAGCAGAGGAGAGTAGAGTACACGAACAAAGTACTAACAAAATAAAGTTAGTCAGTGTAAAAGAGGGAAAATCTTTCTTTTGCCTAATTAATGGCCGAACAGACTGAAAGGGCAACAGTCCTTCCTTAACCTGGCTATTTAGTACTGACTCACAGCGTGGGCAAAACTACTAAAGAAGTCCAAAAATAGGCTGAATCTGCACAGGCTGTGCTACAATCCCAGTTAAGTGCAACAACATGTACTTTGGTATTAAGAGAACATTAATCCCATTAAGTATACTGCATTATTTATTATCTTGCAATGAAAGAATCAAGTAGGAAAAGGCACATATCCACACGTCTTAAAGGGACATGTGGAAACTGATTTTCTGTTTTTTAGTAAGACACAAAGAAAAAAAAAGCACAAAAGTCTTAAATTCTCTAGCAAGGATGCGTTTTGATGGTGACTTGTTCGCCTCGACCAAGCAGCCAGTGTAACAGGCTCTATCGGTTTTCTGCGGGTGCTTATGTCATTTCCCGGGATTGCTCCATCTTTATCGGGGTTCTCCTGCCTCTGCTGAGGTAAAGGAGGCCACAGTCACCTCGCGGCTGCAGGACTCCCTCCGCTTCCATGCTGTTCACAATCTGTGGTTTGAACAATTCCGTGGCAACGTTCACCATGAAAGTCGTCTCTATCCTCACGAAAAAAAACAAAAACAAACACAGGCTGCAGTGAAGAGTGATGAAGATTGATGTAGTTCCCTCTGTAAATCAACAAATGCTTTATAAACTCAACAATCTGAGCTCTAACTAAAATATCTGTCTCAGACGCGTTGTCTATTTTCACTAGGATGAGCACCAGATTACAAACTTTCTAGGAAGTCATTGGGAACTCACTGACCTCTGGAGGAGAAACACTACTGTATATTTATTTAGTTTTTTGAGAGTAGTCACATGTAATCATATTGATTACAGCCTAAAAAGATACCCATCATATGCAAGACTATCTTGCAGACTCAAGACACTTTAATAGTTTGATTTCTGCTTGGGAGGAGGCCGCTACCTTCGTACATTAAATAAGTGGGTATTAACGGACTTGTGTGAACCTCCTGTTACCAGGGAGGTTGGCTGTATAATCCAGTGAAAATATGAAAGTAAAGAAACCTGTCCACATTCATGACACCGTTTATCAGCAACCCGGCAGAAGTGAAGGTAATCCCTCTCGAGCTCTGCTAATCTTTTATTAAAATGTCTCCATTTAGCTCTGGCTCCATGATAACGTCAGCGTTACTGATAGTCTGACATTAGCTCATGTTGGTGCCGGGCTACCAGGGATGTTACTAATGGGCCTTCCTGTTAAAAAGCATCAACCCCCATTTAAATTACATCAGCTTGACAAACTTGCACTGCAGTTTTATGTCCGACTAAGAAGGAAATGCAAATGGATCCGGACTCTGAAGTTGAGTCTGAGTGGGTTTAAGAGTCTCTACATCTTCTGCACACGTGAACAAAAACTAAATGTTAACTTTAAAGGAGGATTTGGATTAAAAGATGGTGTAGAAAACAAGATGTTTATTAAGTAAAGACAGAAGCCAAGTGCAAAACGGAACAGCACAGGAACATGAATTGTGATTTTTTTTCTCCCCACTATAGCACTTGCAGCTATCCAGAGACAACATGGTCCAAATATCAGGGCTACTGAAGTAAAAGAAAAGGCACTGTTAAATTAATCAAAAATAAAAATACATTTTACCTGAGGATAAACTTTGTCCTTAAACATTTGATCAATGTCCCTGTGGCTAAAATAATCTGAAATTTTCGATGTTTTAAATCAAGCACCATTGGTTTTATTAATGTGGATCCACAAGGGAAGACTGAGGAAAACTGGCATGAAAGTTGCAGTTTAACTTTTGAGATCGGCATTCAAGAAATGCTCAAACTGTGTACGTTTTCCCATACTAACATTTCAAACCCTTTAAAAACCATAAAGAAGAGAGGGCAGAAACAACGAAAGGAAACAAAAGACAAACAATAGCAATATAAATTATAAAAGAGTCAGTCTGTAGGTGTTCACATCCAGTCAGCGAGTAAGGATTCACCTCTGACTCACTCGCTTCAAATAGCCTGGAGCAGCTCCTCCACAGAGAGCGTCGTCAGGTCGGAGAAGAAGTTGCCCTCATTGTCTCCGCCTCCGAACACCAGCAGAGTTCGGCTGACGGAGCTTGTGTCAACATCTTCGTCCTCCTCTGAGAAACGGTGGTGTCCGGCTGTCTTCATTGTGATGATGGAGTGCCCCGCCCTGGGGACAGAGAGCTGCGGGAGCGTCACCTCCGTCCAGCTGTTGGTGTCTGCACCAGTGAAACAAAGACGAGAGTGATTAGTGTCCATAATTTAACAATATAATAATGTCTTCTTTTCGTAATTAGAGCTGCAACGATTAGTCAAACAGTCAATCTGCAACTGTTTAAATAGTGATTTATCGCTGGTTCCAGCTTCCCAAATACAAAGATTTTCTGGTTTCTCTAGTTTTCTATGACAGTGAACTGAAAATCTTTGGGTGTTGGACTTTTGGTCGGACAAAACATGACAAAATGTCACGTTGAGCTCCAGGAAATAGTGACGGCCACTTTTCACATTTTATAGAATCAAACAATTAATCGAGAAAATAATTGGCAGATTAATCAAGTTCGACAATTAAAATAATTGTTAGTTGCAGCCCTAATAAAGTGATGCTAGTCTACATCACCTTACATACCCCTATACTGCACATGGCCACCAGATTCACCGCGTCATTTCTGTCAACTGAACTGACAGGAGCTTGAACAATTAGTTGTCGATCGATTTAAAATCTTTTATTTAAATCAATATATCATCATTTCAGGTCAACGAGGATTCTCCCTACACTTTATGTAATTGTGTGCATTTGTAAGCTACCTCTCACCTATGTCAAAGACGAAAGTGTCGCTGAGAGCGTTGTTTCCGTTGTAACCTCCGTGGATCAGGAACTTTGTGTCTGAGAGCACGGCACTGCCATGCCAGCTGGAACACACACACACACACACACACACACACACACACACACGTCTAAAATTGGCAAAATGTTGATGAACTCTCTGATCAAATAAATAAAGATTACAGATCTGAACAGACATTTTAATAATCGGTGCTTCTGATAATAATTTTGTTCGGGTTGTGTACCTTCGAGGAGAGGGGGCTTTCCCAGTTGTTTTTACAGCAGAAAACTCCATCAGACCTGAGAAACGCAAATTTTAGTTTCAATCATACGTGCAGTGCTTCGTCTTTCCACCTGTATCAAGATATATGTGCCTTGCCTACGGTCCGATATGCGTGTGCATGAAACCAGGAAGTTCCAATAAAAACCTGCCAAATGAGTAAATGTAAAAAGCAGTCGATGTGCGGCGTACCAAGGTCCAGCATGTACATGTCATTGTAGCAGACAGGAGTGTCCCATCCACCAAACACATAGATCTTCCTCTCCTGCATCACACACGCAGAGTGACTGAAAGAGAAACACAGAGGAAAGATAAGACCGTGAGAAAATCAAGCGATTAAATGTCTGCTTGTTTGTGAAAAAAGGACTGCCATGTGGATCTTACCCTGAGCGGGGGGAGGGGGTGTCGCCGGTTACAATAGGCTGGTACCAGATGGAGAGGTGGGGATCGAAGATATACAGCGAGTCACTGCAGCCGTCTGGCTCCGGGTTTGGACGAGGAAACACTCCTCCCAGCACAAACAGCTCCCCTCGAAACATACTGCAGCTGTGGTAGGCCAAAGGAGGAACTTTCCCTTGAGCCTGAAGGAGACGAGAGAGGGGAGGAGGACATGAAGAAAGACAAAGAGCGGTGAAAATGGACTTAAAGCAAACACACACACACACACACACCTCCACCATGGTCCACTTCCAGCTCTGTGTGTCAAGGATGTGAACGTCGTTGAACCACTTCTTGTTCTTAGAGCCTCCAAACACGAAGATCCGCTTTGAGTCTGGGTCGTAGACGACCGTGTGGCCAATCCTAGCCTCGGGTGTTGGACCCTCTGCCAGAGTCTCTGCTGCAACCCAGGACATGTCCTCTGTCGGACAGAGACAAGAACGCTCGCTCTGACATGGACACACTGGAGCCTCGTATGAAACGGATTTCAAAATGTTGTTCATGGCTGACTGACCTGTGCAGAGCTTCCACATGGGGTCTTTGCAGAACTGCATCCTGGCTCCCTGCCCTCCAATCAGAATAGCAGTCTGAGCATCGATGGGACACAGAGTCTGACCCCAGCGGCCTGACGGGCTGACCAGAGGGGCTGAAGGAAGCACATAGTTAATAAACTCGCAACATTTTGGACAAGAGAAGATTTGTATGATTTGAACAGCTGCCTGAAGATTACGCTTTACCAAGCGTGCCGAAGGGACCACACACTAGTCAAGCAGCATTGCATCACTTGACGTGCGTCAGTTGACAGCCGTCGCACACACAGCATACAGAATGAGAACTGATGTGCACTGCTGGGAAACCGGACAGTAGCCTTCAGTCTTTGTCTGTATTTTTCAACAATGCTTCCCAGGTAGCTGTAACCTACAACATCGGTCTGTGAGCTTTAGGTGGGTGACGTGCATCAAAGTGCCAGCGATGGGGCTGAAAAGGGAATGAATATGACTAAAAGTAAGGATGGTATGTAATGTGTATGCACAAACTCACCGGTGTGTGTGGGAGTCTTGGCCTGCCTACTCTTCGTCCTGGCTGCGTTCTGAGGAGGCGTTCTTCCCACAATCCCCGGCGCCTCGCCTGCTCCATTAGCTGAAAGAAAAAAAGAAAGGGAAGGACAAAGAAATGTTTACTCCTCCACACCGAGCTACGGGAGTGCCTGTGGCACTAATTATCCTCAGCAATACCGTCACACAGGCATAAATACCTTTTTTAGTCACATACCATCCATAAATATTTAATCTTGACTTATTTGGTACACAGTTGTGTGAAGTCATGGATTTGACATCACAATCGTCATAGTATAATTCTCCTTACACAGCACGCTGCCTCTCTCGCCTGCTCCCTTCATCTTTGTTGCATCTCCTCCACCACTGAACAGCTTCTGGCCACCTTTGGTTTGACCTCTGGCCTTTCGCACAGGTGTGGTCTTCTCCACGGCGCCATTTGGACACACGTTCTCATCTTCCCCTCTCTTCGTCACCTTATTCTCGTCGCCGTCTCCCTCTGACACCCGCTCCCTCTTCCTCTTGCCATTGAGCTCGCGGGCCGCAAGCGGAGCCACGGTGTCCTGGGACAGCAGAAACAGACTGTGACAGTTATCATTTGGCGAATGCTTGAAATATGATTTAAAGAGTAAACTGTGAAGGGAAGCATCCATCAGTAAAGTATTATTCATCTGTGGGTCCCGCTTCTGTGTCAGTCCCTCTGATTAAAAATATAACCATTGCATGAAACTCTTGATATGAGATTTTGTTGTCTAACTGCTAATTTCTCATTTTTATTAATACTAATAATGTTTTTAATAGTATATCATTTACAGATTACCTTAGGTGTGTATTCCTTCACAGCCAGGATGAGCTCAGGCTCTGACCAATCTGCTTTTACCTGAGGGGGAAAATGTACACACGATTCATGAATCTTTGTGTGGGAGCAGATTTGACTTCCATGATGCATCAATATTGTAATTTCCCTAAGGAATACCATGTTATACTTCTATACTTGTCTCAAGGCTTGGCTGTCAGCTGGAACAGCAGAATACCCACTTCTTATGGCTGTTTGTTTGACTGTTCCCAGCGTGCCATTTAGTCCTGAATCTTACAGTTTGATCTATATTTACCAGGTTTCCTCCTTCCAGAGTGACATTCAGTGTGACGCTGTCTGTCCATGTCTCCTCTTCCCACTGCTCCCAGGACAGGCACCTGGGGGTCACAGCAAAGGTTACTCATTGAATCGGATTATTTATGTTCAGACTGGATGGCAGTGGGAGACAGTAGATGCACGGGACAGCACCCAGGAAGATCACAACACAGTCACCTTTACTATATAAATAAGCAGTGATAATGTTATCATGGGGACAAACCCCCTGAGAGTCAGCCTACTTGTTATATGGAGTCAGTTTTCCGATAGTGATGGGGATCCGGTCAGCATCGTTGAGCTCCGCGTTGACGCAGATCCTCTCCCCCCACGGCCCGCTGCTGAACAGCACCACCTGGCGGACACATGGGGGGACTGCAACAGACACTCGGCTGGAACCGTCAGCACTGAGACACGGAGGGGAAACAAAGAAATAAAGGCTGGCCTCTCTTTAAATACAGAAAAACTAGGCGAGGGATGGATAAAGTATTTATTCATATATGTATGACAATAACAGAGAAGCCATCTATAAGAACGGATAGTTTAAATAGGCGCCAATGAGGAGCAGCAAGGTTTATGACAACCACTGCTGACAAATACGTTACCGTTTATTACAGACGACTGAGCTGCAGTTTAGATACAATAATGGTCACAGAAAATGTTTCAAGCTGAGCCACTGGCTACCCTGTTAAAAACATGAATTATTAATCGTACGTTACCTCAGCAGCCTCTGAGGCGGACCGTTTACTCCAAACGCTGCATAAACTCCGAAGTCGTCCATCTTTGTCCTCCAGCAAAGACCTTCACTGTCACAACTCTTTCTGCTGTCCTACTTTATTTGGACACTATTTTAACCACTAAAACAACGACATAGGTTATTAAAACCTGCTCTGGTCAACCTCTCCCGCCACAGATATGTGTACAATATCTAAACTCCGCGCGACTTCTTGGTAAAACATTGTGAGCGCGTGGTTTGTTGTTGAATATGTCTGTACGGGCGGAGTCTGCCGCATTGAATACAGGGCTGACCGAGAGCTCCGCCCATGCAGTACACGTTGATACTATATCGAGCACACCACAGGCTGCGTCTCACAAGCCGCAAGCCAATCAGAGTCGTGCATTCAGCAACGCTGTGAGACGTCACAAAAGCTGCGTTCAAAAGACCACTTTTTGTTTTGTGGCGGTCTCATATGTTGCACTGTCACTGCACAGCAATGTTGTTGTATTTTTAAGCTTATTTAAAATAAATGTATTTCTGTGTTTTTAATGATAAATAGTTTCTTTTATATCTCATCTTAATGCCTCTTTACGTCTTATGTAAAGCGCTTTGTCTTGTTGAAGGGTGCTCTGCAAAGACATTTGCTTAGACTGTGAGTGGGGAAAAGAGCCAATATATCAAAGCATCATATATCATTGATTTTTTTTCCAAGAAAGGGCTTCCAATCTTTGAAAAATAACGACCCTACAAAATAAGTGATTTTAGATCAGTTGTTCTTTAGAGGAGTACATGACAAAAACTGCCCAGTTCCCACTATTTCAGGTGAAAAAAGCAATATTGTAATTAAAACAGAACTTATATGAAGTTGTACACAGTAGGGTAAACTCGGTTACACTATTTGTCTGTTTCACAGGCTAAGTGTTTTTGATGGCAGCAGTTTTTTCAACACTGAGCAAACAGCTGAAACAAACCCAGCGTCTTCAGAGAGCCACTCACACTGCACACTGAAGGGTTAGTTACTGTTACTGTATGTTAATAATTTATGGATAAATTGTGACTCAAATGATGCACAAATGATCTTCCTCCAGGTTTGCTATTGTACCTTAACTATAGGAGCCAGTAACTGGTGATAATCTATCAGCTTATTCACCTCTTTATTTTCCTCTTTAGTCTTCATCCAGTACAGCTTTATTTATTTCTCTACATTTAAATTTAAAGGTCAAAGGTTGCCCTTGTCTTTCCTGCAGACTTCTTCCCTCTCCACCTCACCAGCTGTCCTTCTCTGGGTGGAGATGGTGTGACCCGTCAACTATCTGAATCAGGTTTTTTTTTAACTTAACTTGGCTTTGGGTTTGATAATGGTTCGTAACATTGATAACATCGTTGTCAAATAATTTGTTAAACTTTGGTGTAGTGGCCACAAACACACGGGACAGGGGAAACAATAAAACATCAGGTGTGAAGTGACAGGCCTTTAATATCAGTTATTGGAAAAGTTTTTACATTAAACTGACACTGGAAGTCAGCTTGGGGACTTTTTTTTAGTTACATGTCATCTCTCACCCCTCATTTCCTGTCTGTCTCTACTGTGTTCTATTTAATAAAACACATGTACAAACATCTAAAAAAAAAAAAAAAAAAAAGAAAGCAGGGTGACAGAAAAAACAGTTAGAAAAATGGTGACACGCGTGGATGAGACTGATGCAGCAGGCTGTCAAACACAAACTCTTCTTGGCAACTACTAATGCTGAGTTACACCTTTTAATAACAGGGCGCGGAGCTGCGTATACAATCCATCCTTGACCTCAATGTCGGACTGGATAATAAAGTGAAAACTATACTGTCATTTCAGTCCGACTAGATTCAGTCTGCTGCATCAGTTAATCGTTCTCACTATTTAATTATTTTTTCTTGTATTTATGGTTCGCATTGAATTTATTCATTTAACGTATCGTTCATGTAATTTGGAGTTGCAAGAAAATCGCAACCCTTCATAGCACAAAAGAAGCTACAACAGAAAATTGATATCGTTGACAAAACGCTGCATCGTGTTCGTGAACGCAGCCCGGAGGGTGTTAATGTCGAACTGAATTGTGGGATTGGGTGCCGGCGGAAAGCTTCTCGAAGGAACCGCAAAGATGATGGTGAGTGAGTTAGCATCCATGCCCCAAAATCAAACCTATAATCCGTATCCATCCTGCCGTTTGTCTGCGAGCATCCGCATCCGGACTATTGTTAATATAAATGACTCTCTCTTGGCGGTGTTGGGAAGCTGTTATTTTGTGAAAAGGAATTTTTAAACGATTGCATCGTTTGTCAGACTGTGTTAGCCGCTCGGGGTTAGCAGGTACCGCTGGGCGTATACGGAGATGCTAGCTAACATGTTAGCTGTTATTGAGAAAAGATAAAGTACCCTTAGCTGGTCATTACAGTTTGTACTTGTAATTCAGGGTACTTTGTTTCAACTATAAGTATGTCATTGTTTTTGCGTTTATTGCGCATGTAATTGCAGCTTTGCCAGCGAGCTTATTGTCAGTCAGCTAGCCTCTTTGTATGAGTGGCTGCATAAGAAACATTTCTAACTGTCCTGTAAGCTCCTGTAAAGGAGCTCGCTCGGACAGCCGGTAAACGTAAATGTGTTGCTCAGTATCTGCGCATTTGTATTTGTCCAGAGGTTTGGTAGCCATGTCTGAGTGAAGAGGACTGATGTAGAGCAGCAGACAAAGACCAGACACAGTCCGTGACACTCATTTGCCAAATCTGCTGGCTAATAATAAGGAAACCGTAATATGTGTTGTACGACTGAGGACTTGTGACATGCAGACTGTAAACAGACATCCGGCTTTTTGACAGTGTCACACAGCTGAATGTCCGATGGGTAACAAAAGCATCCTGCAGCTACAGTAACCAGCCTCAGCCTGTTGTGTGTTGCGCCACTTATAACCTTAAATGGTAACGGTGCGATGGCTGTAATCAACATCACAACAATATAAGTTGTTCAGATATCGTGTTACAGTATTAATACCATGAAGCATGCTCCACAGTATTTACACACCTACTAAAACATTACTTGTGATAGTTTTTAAATAGTTTGCCTGGTATAATAACAACATTAGACATGATGTGATATTATCACCACAATATGATTTCACAGAAACATGATGAGCAGTAACACTGAACTGTTTCTCAGCCATCGTTTTAACAAATGAAAACCACCTTACCTGCCATTCACACAGCAGTATTTTTTGCCGTTTGTACTAAACTTGGTCGCAATCGAGCTTAGTGCTGTTGCCACCGATGTTCATGAAGAAGCGAACTATCCGTTGTTGTGCAAGCAGGAATCACATTTTTGTAGATAACCACGAGCCACTACTCCAGGATACCAGACTTATTTTAAATTAGTGGTTCAGCTTACAAGAATTGTCTCTTCTTTTTGTTCTGTTGTCAACCAACCTCTTCCCCTCTCTCTCCAGCCCACACCGGTTATTCTGCTGAAGGAGGGGACAGACTCATCTCAGGGCATTCCCCAGCTCATGAGTAACATCAATGCCTGCCAGGTCAGAAAAACAGCCTTTCTCTCCGTGGTTGTGTGTTTTTCTGTGTGTAGTACGTGCTTAACTAAATATGCTTTAAATCCTGTATAAATGTACCCGTCGGGTTGTTTTTAGGTGATTGCTGAGGCTGTCAGGACCACCCTGGGACCCAGGGGGATGGACAAACTGATGGTGGATGGCAGAGGTGAGGAGAGACGGGTAGACACAGATAGAAAAAATGGGATTGCAGGATAAATTCATCCTCACCAAGAAAATGTCATTGCGTTTTATCCAGGTAAGGCCACAATCTCCAATGATGGAGCCACCATCCTGAAGCTGCTGGATGTGGTTCACCCTGCAGCCAAGACCCTGGTGGACATCGCTCGCTCCCAGGATGCCGAGGTGAGAAGTGTGTGTGGTTGATTAAGGGAGGATGTCACAGTTTCAAGTTCATTGAAACTTTAAACTGGCACCACCACCGTCATAATAGGTTTTCATAATCTCTTTCTGTCCTTTGTCTCACCCTCAGGTTGGGGACGGCACCACCTCCGTCACTCTGCTGGCTGCTGAGTTCCTGAAGCAGCTAAAGCCATATGTGGAGGAGGGGCTCCACCCTCAGACCATCATCAGAGCGTTCCGCACTGCCACCGCCCTCGCTGTCAACAAGGTCAAGGAGATTTCTGTCTCTGTGAAGAAAGACGACAAGCAGTGAGTACAGAGCAGTTTCTCCATATAGCAGCGGCTGTGTCTACTGTCTCTCCTGCGAGCAGTATATTAATATTGTGTCCTCAGGCCGAAGTTAAATTTAATTTTTTAAAGGTGGTCTGGTTTCACATTTTCAAACGTACTGTTTCCCTCTCTGTCCTCTCAGAGAGCAGAGGCAGCTGTTGGAGAAGTGTGCAGCCACGGCCCTGAACTCCAAGCTAATTGCCGGTCAGAAGGAATTCTTCTCCAAAATGGTGGTGGACGCCGTCATGCATCTGGACGAGCTGCTGTCTCTGAAGATGATTGGCATCAAGAAGGTCCAGGGAGGAGCCCTTGAGGTTTGTATATTTTACCTTTTAGAGAAACAAGTTCATGCGTCGGTCATGGAAAATTTGGGTTAGCAAGTAAAAAACGACCCAAGTGAGCTGCACCTTAAGGTCGTCCTGCTCTCCTTTTTATTTATTTTTTTTTGGTTCCAAATTCACCTGTCATACTTAATATATTAAAATTTCACAGGATTCCCAGTTGATTGCTGGGGTTGCGTTCAAGAAGACCTTCTCCTATGCCGGGTTTGAGATGCAGCCTAAGCGCTACGACAATCCAAAGATTGCTTTGCTCAATGTGGAGCTGGAGCTGAAGGCTGAGAAGGACAACGCTGAGGTCCGCGTGAAATCTGTAGAGGTATGAAGCATCAGAAATAAGAGCCTTGAAATGTTGTTTGTCTCTCCTCCTGGCTCCCCGTGAAAGAGATTTGACCCTCTTTCCTCGTTTCTGCAGGAGTACCAGGCCATTGTGGACGCAGAGTGGAACATCCTGTACGACAAACTTGAGAAGATCTACAAGTCAGGAGCCAAGGTGGTTTTGTCCAAGTTACCCATCGGTGACGTGGCCACCCAGTACTTCGCTGACAGAGACCTGTTCTGTGCTGGCAGGGTGCAGGAGGAGGATCTGAAGAGGACCATGATGGTAGGACAGAGACAGACTGAATACCCCACGTCTTTAAACCGCACATCTGAATAATATACCAGAATACCTGCCAGACTGTCGGTGCACCACATGACCTTCAGATGTTTAACTGTTAACACTAGACTCACTAACCTCTGCACAACGGACTCCTCATCCGAATCTGCGTCTGAGTGAGGCCCAAACGTGTAGGCTGAGGCTGAATCTCTCCAATGATGCTCACTGCTCTTTCACTGTCGACCTAGCTGCTGGTGGTGGGCGGGGCATTCATAAGCCGCTTTCATACAGAGATCCCGCAATAAAAGCGGAAAAATATGTCAATATGCCGCATTCGCTCCTACACGTGTACTTTCACAAAGCAATCCAGCTTTCCAGAACCAGCGGTGTAGAAAAGGGCCGATAAAGTGTAACACAACACCGGCAATGCTGACTGTGTCTTTTTACACAGACGTCGTTCCGGCTCTGTTCCTACAAATGTTCCCGGCTCAGAGGCGGATCAAATCGGACTCCCCTTTCCGGCTCCGTAGCTTTTATACAGTGGGTATACATGTCTAGAGGGGAAGTTTAAACACATCTTCAAATTTATTTACAGAAAGAACAAGTTTCTCTTTTAATAAAGAAGAAGATGATGTGATTTTAAACCAATTGGGTTTTTTTTAAATTAGTATTTCCATAAAATTACGTTTTACTCTGTTAATAAGATAAGCACTTATTGCAGTTTTACTATTATCTAGGGCTGATCCCAAATAGTCGAAGATTCGATGGGCGGATGTAGTGTAAAAGCACTTTGAGTGGTCAAAGACTAGAAAGGCG
This sequence comes from Micropterus dolomieu, assembly GCF_021292245.1. NCBI lineage: Eukaryota > Metazoa > Chordata > Actinopteri > Centrarchiformes > Centrarchidae > Micropterus > Micropterus dolomieu. The sequence continues at coordinate 14,460,735 of NC_060161.1, read as the reverse complement.
CTATACAAATACGGAGCATTTTTATTTACTTGCTGAAGAGACGGAGCCCCGGCTTCACCGGTGTTGTGCCGAGTAGTCCGCACCTCGCGGGACATTCGGATAATTTATCACCGTTGATGAACCACACAAAGAATATTTCATCATTTTTAAATAGCTGGTTTCTTGAAATAGACCCGTGAGGAACCGCAACATGCATGTAGTTGTCGGCATGCACGCAAAACTCACACAAGACCGGTGAATGACAGGCGAGAGAGAAAAGGGTCTTCCAAAAAGCCTCAGTTTAGCTGGAAATTTACAGTGTAAGTTGAATGAATGGAGCCTGCAGCTTCTCAAGATTAAAGCGGGGCCACCAAAATTTTGTATGTTAGAAGGAGCTTGATAGTGTGTAATGTGACCTGCAGGCCTGCGGTGGCTCCATCCAGACCTCAGTAGGCGCCATGACAGACGATGTCCTGGGACAGTGTGAACTCTTCGAAGAAGTCCAGCTTGGAGGAGAGAGGTAAGAGTGACGAGTTAAAATCGTTTGTCTTCAGAGAATACCGTTAGAGTAAACTCCCACCATGTCTGTGTCTGTAGGTATAACTTCTTTAAGGGCTGTCCGAAGGCGAAGACCTGCACCATCATCCTGAGGGGCGGAGCAGAACAGTTCACAGAGGAGACGGAGCGATCGCTGCACGATGCCATCATGATCGTACGCAGAGCCATCAAGGTCAGTTGACACATGAAAGTTTTCCAGTGAGTGCAAGAAGGCTCATTAAAATATAACGTCAAATATAACATTCTAAAGTATAACCAGTCAGGACAAACGCTTTTAAACTCTTTAAACCTTATTTTGAGGCAAAGTCTTCAAACCTTTTGAGCGATTTTTATCAGATTTTATTGCTGGGTCCAGTCATGTAGTTTTTATGTCCCGGTGACCAGTAAAAGTGCAGTTCTGTCTCTCTCCCCATTCGTTCAGATAGGAGCCTGGTCTTGTTAGTCAGAAATAGCTTCCCGGAGGTGTTGCCAAGATGGCTGACACATACGACGTACAAAGCGATGCACAGACGTCATTATTTATTGACTAATATCCATGAGCAAAATGTATAAATGAACATCAGATTGGATTATAATGAAAAACTATAAGCTTTGCTTGACCATTGAAAAATGAAAAGACGCGATAAAGTTCGCTACACATTTAATAACAAACTGGATAAAGCCGTCACATCTTAAAATAACTCCAGCACAGAGAAAGCAACACAAAAATAAAATCGCGAAAGTTTGGAATGTTATTAAAACATTACCAGCCGACAAGAGCTGCAGGACTCACGTCTGTGACGCCTGAGCATCAGAGGAACGGGATGTTAACGAGCTTTATTACCTGCTGTAATCAGCTGTTGCGCTTGTTTTGGAGAAGAGGAGACGGACTTCGGCTCTGTGTAAAAACTTCCTGACTGATGGAAACTTCAGACCCAGTATTTAGTGTAACTCCATCAGCTGTTCGCTGGCTGGCTGCTGTGAATAGCAATACAATTAATGCCGATCTCAGGCAGACATCGGCAAGACTTGTGTGGCTATCTGACTGTTGATTGTGATTTACTGGTTTGCAAATAAAAAGGGAGGTGGAAAAGAGAGGAGCAGTCGTAGAAAAACAGCCGATATTCTAAAGCCAGTAGCCTCTACTCGCCCATTCAGAAATTCACTGCAATAGTTTAGTATAGTTTCTTTGGTGGAAACGCAGCTACAGAAACAGATCGTTTTGATATTTGGTATAATTTATTGTTTCTGATTTCCAGAATGACTCTGTTGTAGCCGGTGGAGGAGCCATAGAGATGGAGTTGTCAAAGTACCTGCGGGACTATTCCAGGACCATCCCTGGAAAACAGCAGCTGCTGATCGGAGCGTACGCCAAGGCCCTGGAGATAATACCCAGACAGCTGTGTGACAATGCCGGCTTTGACGCCACCAACATCCTGAACAAACTGCGTGCCAAACACGCCCAGGTAGGACATTAAACACATCATCTCACTGTAAATAAGGCCCTTGGCATGAGTGTGCTTTTATGACCTTCAGATTTAGAAGTGGAACAAGGAATAAAATCGACTCCATTTGACTTTGTGTGCTTCGTCTGTCCTCTCGCTGCAGGGCGGTATGTGGTACGGTGTGGACATCAATAACGAGGACATCGCAGACAACTTCGTTGCCTGCGTCTGGGAGCCGTCCATCGTGCGGATCAATGCTCTGACGGCGGCGTCGGAGGCAGCGTGCCTCATCCTGTCAGTAGATGAGACGATCAAGAACCCACGCAGCAGTTCGGATGGACCTCCAGGTGGCGCTGGCAGGGGCAGAGGCCGCGGGAGACCCCATGCTCACTAAGAGGAAGCCGGAACAAACCCCATTTTAAACTGGCATTGAGATCCAAATGCAGATAGATGATAGAAGATTGAGTCTTCCGCACCAGTCAGGTTATATTGAAGCATAGATGCAGAGATTGTGTTGAATGTACCTTGACATGTTTGATCTGTGTTTGGATTTGAATTCTAGATAAAATGAGGTGTTGTACCCAGTCACACATAAAAATGGCAGGTTCTGTGGAACAAACGGGGGAAAAGGAGAAGTTCATCTCGCAATTTTGAGACCGATTCTTTAGATGGCTGACAGTTATTGTGTTTTCTTTGTCACCTGTAGATTTTTCTTACTGAAGCTTTGACTTAACGTCTGTAACATTTCAAGCACTGCATCTTTCCACACGCAGCCATTTTATTGAGAAATGATACTGAAATACAAGCAGAATGAAAGCAGTTCCCCCCTTGGTTTGGAAACAAACACACTCCTGTCCCCCTCCAGGTCAGCTCTTCCTCGCTGACCTGAAGGAGCTGTTCCATAATTTCTAATCTGGTTTTGTGTAATGTGACAAACTGATGTGTAACATGGAAGATAAAGCACTGATGCACGGATGTCGAGCAGTTCTGAACCATTCACTGGTTACGCTGTGTTAAACTATTTATTGGACCATTCTTATCAATAAATTCACAGCTGAAATCATACAATTGTCTGAGTTATTGCAAATATCTGGTCAAAGGTGGGGACCAAATCGATTGATTCCTGATGGTGTGTTGATATCAGTGGCAGGTTTTCTACATGAAACAAGTGGTAAAAATGTAACTGTTTATTTTAGTATAAAATGCATGGCCATGGGTCATAAAATGAGGATAAATGTCAGTATTATGCTTTGTTACAGCATTTTGCAACCTGCACAGTCATTGGAAAATAACTCAGAAGAAACAAGGTAGGGTTAACATGTTGAACATGATACAGTGATTCCTGTTCATCTTGTTTCTTCACGTGAACATAAACGTGAATACAGTTAATTACAGCACACACACCATAAAGGACGTGACAGTTTGACGTCTTCAGGTGGGAAAGTTAAAGCCTTTTTTTTGGCAGGGGTGCATGTGGTCAAAAATAGATTTTCAGTAGGACTATTTACTGGATTTACTACACACTGAAGGTTCATTCTTGACCTTAGAAGCAGGACTTTCACTCAACGTCCACTTTCTTTCTCCAGGCTAGTAAGTGGACCTTGAGTTAAGCTTCTCCTATCGGATCAGGTAATTATAATCTGGGAAAATGTGTGAATGGTGACCTACTTTATATGAAACATGCATATTATGCACTAATACCACAGTCCTTCCCAGTAAAGGACCCGTAAGTGAGTTTTGATGCATCCAGGGAGTTTTTTTTTTCTTCCACGAGGGTCATCAGCTTGTAGTTCAGTCTTTTCACCACTAAGGGGCGCAAAATCATACTTGGAGAAACAAAGCTGCAGTCCAGGTAGTTGTGTCAATAGCTCATGCGTGGATAGTGAAAGAGGATACAATGAGGTATCAGAACTTGCGAGATATACCTGTGTAACTCATTATGTGAGGGAAATGTCTTCATATTTAACGATTAATGATTTAACTCTAGGTATTATAATCCATTATGTAGAGTCTTTCTAGGTAACTCTCAAACTGTCTGCAGAAGTTGAAACACTCCTTGGACAGGTTGAATTATTGGAAGGTATCTGTTCGTTGCACTCGGCCACCAGCTTGCATTAGCTTTCACAGAGTTCACACAAGTGTTTCTCTGAAGCCAGACAAATTCATGTCTTCCTTTCTGTACAGAGAAGGCGCCCTGCCCTTCAGTTGATGAGATACTGACTCTTGAGCTTGTGAAGGCTGGAGAGCTTTATGAAAAATGTCCTCCTTCTTTAATGAGCTAAATGTTTGCATGTTTCTTATAATGCAAAACAAACGTCGCCCACTCCCACAGTACCGCTTTTTCTAAAATTATCATCCCTAGAATCAGTTATTCCTGTTCCTCGTCTCCACTTTCTGCTCCTCCTCAGTTAGACAGGAAGTCTATGGAAGCCCGGACGGAGCGGTTAGACATGATGTCAACGGCGGTGACTTTGATCTCTGTGTCTCCAAACTGCATGGTCGCTCGGATCTCTCTCCTCTCTGGGCCTCCTGCTGCTGCGCCTCCCACTGCGCCCGGCGGTGGTAACGGTTCCGGCAGGTCTAAAGTTACCGTCCCGCACTTCCTGACTCCAGGATCGGATATGTACGTGACGTCGTCCGTCGTGCTGCAGTAGATGTTGATGATGATCTTCCGCTGGCCCAGACGAGCAGGCGTGTAGCTCCGCCTCACGACCTCGCCCAGAGCCACCGACTGGTCGACGGAGACGAAGCGGTCGAGGATGTCGGTGCACCACTCGCGACCTTCCTTGATGAGGAGTTTGTCGCGAGGGTGGCGTCCCTCCACAAACCGGTTCAAGACGCCAACGCCGTAGGTCAGCGGGCATCGACGCACTCTGACCTGTAAGAGAGAGCACGTTACAACGTGGCATGAAAAAACTCCTCCGGGACCAACAGGTATTCCTGAACACTCACCACAGTGGGGTCCAGCCCGAAGAGCACGGCACCCTTCAGTATGGTCAGTCCAACATCGTGGGGGATGATGATGCGACACGTCCGCCCAATTGCTTTCTGGACTGCTTTCTGCAGCATGGGCGACTCTGCAAAGCCGCCAACCAGGAAGAGGAAACGCACGCCTTGCACCTCCGGCTTTACCATCAGCTCCTCTGTCCGTGGAGAAAAAGGTGGAAGATCTTGAAAATCATTTTGCTTCATTGGAGTGTTCAAAGTGTGTTCTTGTGTTCGTGTGAGAAATTAAGGAGGAAAATCAGTGAACATAGAAACTGAGGATCTGGAGGAGAATTACAATCCGTGTACCCTGACTGATGTTTCACCAGGGAGTATTGATTTCTACTTCCTTTTCATCAGCTACACATGGTATGTGTAGCTGATGAAAAGTCTTCTAGTCTGTATGTCTTCGATTTGATACATGTGACATCCATTCCTGCCTCTCACTCTTGGTCTTATGATGATCCAACAAAGGCCTGCAGAGCTAAATGCTACAAAACTGGCCCCTTTGGTTTTGAACGTACCGCTGGAATGTGACTGATTTAAACCAGGCACTCTCCATTTTTCTGCCAATGTTTTGTCTTGACAAGGCCAAAAACCAAACAATGACACCACTATCATCTAGAATAAGAATACTAAGGAAGCCATTATGCCTACAGTTTGTTTAGTTTGGTCTGACCCCTAAAAAACTAGGATGTGTACTCTGAGTCAGTGGTTCTCGTCAAGGCCCCCTAACTGACACAAATGAGGACACAGACCCCCATTTGACCCAGGGCCCCCCCCCAATAGCGTTTTTTCTTTTAGATATTACAGAAATTGTATGAAACCTAATAATAATCACACATTCTGTCACTGTGCTACTTATGGATGGAATCATAGTGAAAATAAATTACCCCCCCCCCCCCTTATGCCGGGTACAAACTGGAACCCCCTCAAGTACCCTGGGGGTCCCAGGACCCCACTTAGAGAACCACTGATCTAAGTGACACAGACAGTTTCAGCAACTTCTCATCCTGTGGGGTCAGAGGTTTGGAGCTAAACCCACTTTCCATTCTTCGTGAGTTAAAGCTGCACTAAGCAAAGTTTCTACTGTATATTAACAATGGATCAAATGACTGTACTGTGAAAGGACTCACTCGTAGTGATCCAAAATGATCACTTAACTCCACAGTTTTCCTCAGCTGTACCAAGGGTTTCAGCCTCTTTGAGCTCATTGTTTTGGTTTTAGGGCCCGCAACTTTACTGTCTTGTCTTGGACAGCTGACAGACAAAGTGAGCGACTAGCTGGTAAACACAGTGGAGCACTTAGCTGCTGAAGAGCCAGATATTATCTTTAAGAGTTGGTGGTGACCCAAACAGAGCTAAAAGAAGAGTCACATATGGACTTTCAGATTGTCAGAGACACGACTCCAAACGATTGCTAATGGTGCTCTGGATCTGCTGGATCTGTAAATAAGCAACTGTTTGCTAACAAGTTTAAAAGGTGCTAATATGTCAACAAGCACAAGGTGATGTTCACGTGTTGCCTCCAAGTGGCCAAAAAGAACAAAACAAAACTGATTAGCGCTGCTTTAAGTTTGACGCATCTCCTTAGACCCATAAACCTTTGTGTTTTAGAGTTGCTTAGGATTATGTTCTCATTTCTGCAGCATCTCCATCCTCTGGTATATTAAGGTATAAATTCAACAAAATAATGGGAAAAGGAAAGAAGAGAAAAGAGGTGATAATTTTTTTTGGAGTGCCTGCTGTGTATATACTGTTAATATGCGCGTCAGTGTGCCCAACCCTGTAGTCTGTACATGTCTTTTCTCACCAATGTGTTTGACAATATTGATGATGGTGGGCTGGAAGAGCTCGTTCATGGCTTCCTGTGTCAGCCGCAGCATCCCCTGGGACGACCACCTCACGATGTTCATGCTGACACCCACACAGAGGAGAGAGTTTGCGTTTGTACTGTTACAGAAATCAATCCGTTGCTTAATCAAACTGCTCACACATTCACCTATTGTCCCTCTCTCACACACACACAAACACCGATCCCAGCCCACACTCACTTGCTCCTCCTCAGGGCGGCCTCCACGCTCTGCCCCCTGTGTCTCTTATAATAGTCGATGAAAGAGAAGGGCAGGGAGATGTTGAGGGCGTTGGCCCTGCCCGGTGCCGCCGTCCGTTTCCTCGCCTCAAATGCGATGGTGAGGTCCACCCAGGCCGCCGGCCGCTTGGCTTTGAAGCTCTGGATGAAATCTTCGCCAAAGATCTGGCAGAGCATAGCTTCGAAGGCCAGGTCTACTCCGACGGCGCCGTAGGGGCCGCCTGGAAGAAAAACATACAGCTTTGAAAACTGTTGGCAATTTGGTTATTTTTGTGTTTCGGCAGATTGTGTTTGTACCTGAAGCCTTGTACAGCTCTTTAAGTGTTCCCTGTGGCTGCTCGATCTGATGGACTGTCAGGTCAACTGTTCCTCCTCCGCAGTCTGCAACAATATACCTGTCACCTGCACACAGAGTGCACAAACACACATCTAACACCTGGAGTGTCTTAGAAACATTTAGCATTTCAAAAAAAGCTGTTACTTTTGATAAATGAGAAAAATGCTTTGATTTCAGAGCCAGGAAATATTTTACGCAGTGCTGCAAGAACATGATGTTTCTCCTAAATTTGTAGGAGCACACAGTGGATGATAATGTGTCAGTTCAGTTTCGTGGAATGTCTAAATGTCATGTTTCCAGTGTGTGTGTGTGTGTGTGTGTGTGTGTGTGTGTGTGTGCGTTTGCGTGAAATGATCTCAACCAGTGGACGCTCAAACATAAACAACCTCCAGGCATCTGTGATTGCTGCGCTCCCTCTGCGTGTGTGTGTTTGCGTGTGTGTTTATATGATATGTGCAGCGATAAGAGCTGATTTTGGCGAAGTTACCCTGAGTTTAGCCGACCACACCCTAAACACAAAAGAAGGTAGAAGTAGTAGTGAGAGAAGTGTTAGCAACAAAACATTACAAATGTAGGGAAGAATGAGAGAATAAAACGCAAGAGGAGGATAACACAGGGTTTGTAGTCCTTTGATTTGTTTACAGTCCAGAGGCAGAGAGTCCCATGGGCTGGGTCCTTCTTGTGTGTGTGTGTGTGTGGACAGGAAAGGGAGCAGAAAGGTTCAGCTGGGGCGCGTGCCTCCTCAGACTGTCATCATGGCTCAACTGAAAAAACAAACTGTTTAAAAGCGGAGAACTGGGTGAATTTGATTGTCGATACATATTCAGCCATATTCAAGACATATTAGAATTTTATTCTTATAATATTAAAACCCCATTCTTGTAAAATTATGACTTTCTTCAAATTTTGACTTTACCCTGGTAACATTTAGCCTTTGTCCCCTCAAAATATTAAGACTTTGTCACATCCCTGGTCGTAACCAAACCAGGGATTAAATTTGGTTGGAGCCACAATTTGTTTTTTTCAATACACTAATTTAAACAGGCCCGGCAAACAGTGAACGCAGAGGGAGGTGATTATATGCAGGGAGGAGAAGTCAGAAGGTGAGGGTTAGTAGAAATTTCAAAGTAGGTGTGTCTGCCCCTCATTGTCAGCCTGCTGGGTTGAAAGTCAAAATCATCAATATCTCAGACATCTGCGCTCTGTCTGTCTCTCTCACACACACACACACACACACACACACACACACACACACACACACACACACACACACACACACACACACACACACACACACACGCAGCCACCTACCAGTCTGTAGCTCTGACCACAGCTCTCCGGTTCCACTCTCCACCAGGAAGGTCCTGCTGTGTCTGGATCGCCTCAGATGCTCCCTCGCTGCAACAAACACACACACAAAGCTAAATACACACAGGTACACAACTCACCTCTGTTTTAAACCCTTTCATATTTGAATGTGATCTCTGTTGCATACGCACGTTATTAAAACAGTTCAAACAGTTAGAGTGAGGCAAAAGATAATGTTCAATGTATGGCTCCCTCTCATTCTCAGGTACAGGGAGCAAGGTGAAATTGTACCTCACTTTGCTAAGAAGCAGTCAAGCTGCTGTGACCTTGTAGTACAACAGGTTTGATAATATAAAACAGAAAGCCAGTGGTAACAGTTTTGATTGACATCTTTCTTTCTTTATGGGCAGTTAGGTATGATGTGATCATGTATTTTTTTGGAGAGTCATTTCATAAGTAGGAGTTCTAGTCCCCCTGAAATATTGCTCTAGGCCTCCCTTTTCTAAAGAAAATAATTCAACAAGAATTTTTTTGGACTCTCTCCAGCTGTGAGCGCCAAGAGTCATCAACACCTTTCACCACCATGCACTGCTTTGCTGCATTCAAACATTTTAGTCCTTCTATATGAGCACACTGTAGTCAGACACTTAAGCTTTCGTTGCACTAATGCTCAATGCAAACTGGCTCCAGCAAAAACATAAACATTCTCACTTACCCAATGCATGTTATGTAGTTTATACTCCCAATCGTAAGGAATAAACAATATATAATCACAATGTTTTTGCATGACAGGAGCAATTTGTTGGAAATGAAGAACGCTCTCGAAGTTTAAACTTACTCTCCGGTCTTGATGTGTAAACCACCCAACTGGCAGGTCCAGAGTATGGACAGAGGCCAATAAAAACAAAGCACACTCAAACACAGCTGGCAGAAATGCAAAATACCTGACATCCTGTTTTACAGAGCAGATACACTTATATGCCTCCATACGTGCAAAATGAGACAAAATGGCTTTAAGATGAGAAAGTGTTGCAGCTCAAAGAAGGCAAAAGACGATGTTAGAATAAGAGAGGGGTAAAATAGATTTGTGGTAGGTTAAGAAAACTACACTTATTAAGCAACAATGATTACATTGTCGTGAAACCAACTACAAGTACTGTTGTTTTAAGGCCCTGGATGACGCAGGAGGTAATGTATGTGCGTCTGTGTGTGTGTGTGTGTGTGTCTTAGTATGGCGCTGATGAATAAGATACATGTCTGGAAACCATTTACAACTATTTGAAACAGCAGAAAAGAAAATGTATGTGTGTGTGTTAATGACTCCCCTGTGCTATCTTTGGAGACGAAATGAGGTGGAAGAAAAAGCTAAAGATAGTAAAAACCATCACCGTGATGCCAAGTGTGTGCAAATACTGTATGTGTATTTGTGCGGTGGTCTGTGTCTGCAGAGTCCTCGCAAAGTGTACGACCTGGCAAGAGAAAGCTGGAGAGGGAGCACAAATGCTAGAAACACAGGGAGGAAAGGGAAGAAAAATGAATGTGAGTGAAGGAGAGGGAGAATGACAGGCCTGGAGGGGGTGAGATCATAGTCTCATTGCACCTTGTTCCAATTACAATGTCCTGTGTTTAGTGTGTGTGTGTGGATGTTCTTTGTGTGTGCGCGCCAGTGAGTGCGTATGTATAAGTGGGCCTATGCAGGGGATTTAGCACGGCATGTTCATTGGCTGAGTTGTGCATCAGTCTCCTTTTTGCCAGTCTGAAATTACTCTTTGTTCCTTTCCTGCTTTTAAGTAGCATTTTTCTGTAAACACAAATGTTTTCAGTGCAGCTTTAATGTTGAGAAGTTATATTTTCATTGTGTCTTTTGTCCTTTAATGTTGGAAAGTTACACACCCATTTAAGCTTTTTGATCCACACACTATAGAGCGCCAAAGGATTTTTTGGATCTGGAGGTATTTTTCTCATTTGAGGTTTTCTTTTAAAGCTGCACTATTCAATATTTTTATCTTAATACTGGGTCAAATGACTATTTCTAATGTGAAAGAAGTCGCTTGTAACCCAAACCCACAGAGAGGAAACTCTGCAGTTCTCCTCAGCTCTATGGAGCGTTTTAGCATTTTTCAGCTCATTGTTTTGGTTTTCTGGCCGCAACTTTAATTTAAGAGAGGAGACTAAAACAGAGCTAAAAAGTGGGTGAACATTGAACTTACATTATTTGGATGGCCAGAGACCCAACTTCAAATGAAAGCTAATATTTTGTCAATGCAATTGTGAACAGAACTCTGAAAGTGAACTGACTGAAGTATTGAATGTAGTATGAGGTATTTTAGGTATTTTAGCCTCAGCTCCCATTTAGTTGCACTCACAACAGAATTTTAAGTCCATTGCACACTTGGAGTCATAGTTCATTTTGCCCCTTTGTTGTTTTTATGTGCATAGGTTTGCACCTTTGACTTCTTATCAAAGAACAAGATATTTAGTAATGCAGCCTCTCATCTTTCGCCTAACATTCTATATTAATTAATTATTAATATAGAAACCCAAGATAACTTATCCCACTTCACAAGAATGAACTGAAAAATCATATTGCCACATAATACATATAAGATATAGAACAATTTCCAATTGCTGTATGTTTTCATACAAAAAGTTTGTAGCTCTACATGTGTACACCCCATCCCACACACAGACATACACAATTGCAAAGTCATACAACAACCCCACACACACACACACACACACACACACACACACTCTCCCTCTCACACACACACACACACACACACACATTTCACAACTGCAAAGTAATTTGAGGCAAAACCACAAGCTGTATCTGTAGTCAGCTCTTTACCCTCAGTGCTCCCTCTTTTTTTCCACACACACAAACACAGTTCAGCCTTTGCAAAAAAAAACACAATTGAAGTGAAGTGAAATGAAACAACAACATTTCCAGGAACAAAGTGTGGTTTCATGCCTATGCTAATGACAAAATCTACAAGAAGACACTCTCTCTCTCTCTCTCTCTCTCTCTCTCTCTCTCTCTCTCTCTCTCTCTCTCTCTCTCTCTCCAATACCTTGTCTGAAGCTGGAGTCGAAGGGCCGGGTACCTTCCATGTCAAGGCCATTTGTGATTGACTGTAAGCTCAGGTCAATCACCTGGTGGAGGCGAAGCTTACGGCAGTAAATGGACGCAGCTTCGGGTTCCAGAGCGATGAGGAGCTGCTCTGGGCAGTCGGGAGACACTAGACCAGCCTGGAGGAGAGAAGAGAGACAGAAACATTTACAAGCAGAATCTTCTTATCCTGGAAAGATCTTGGTTATAATGAGATACGTAGGGAGCTAAACACGAGAAAGAATTAAGATTGAGAAAGTTACACATACTAGAATTGGGAAATTAAACTGCTCTCAGAAATCTACATACATGTAGATTCTGCTTTGGTGATATACCGATGCTAAGTGCCACTAGGAGGGGAGCGTTGGTATAAGCATTAATCATGTTGTATTGGGAGTAGAGTTGAGTGGCGTGAATGATGTGTGTGCGTGAGTGTGTGTGTGTGCGCAGGGCGGGGGTCTGGACACCACTTCCTGTGTTTGTACGCCGGTCTCCCTCATTGTTCACCTCTGATGACATCATCACCAGCAGGAAGCATACACGCCCCGACAGCCTCGAGCCAGCGCAGGGTGTGTGTGGATGTATGTCAATGTGCATATGAAAGTATGTATTTATGTATGTGCCCCGGTGGGTGAAGGGCAGATAAGAGATCTCATTGATGTGCATTGTGATAGGACCCCCTGCATTCCTGTCCATGTACGCACACTTCCTACAAGTCATTGTGACAGGTAGCCTACAGTATGTGTTGGTGAGAAGCTATACAGTGAGAACAGTATATATATATAAATATGTGTGTGTGTGTTTGTGTAAGTGATCTTCCATGGGAAAATTAATGAGCCTTTATCTCATGGTTCATACGCTTATATCTCCCTGTTGTTCTTCCTCTCTCTGTCTCTCAAACACACAAACACACACAATCACTCAGTCTGCTGTCTATGTGCCGTCTTCCTCTGTGTGTGTCTATCTTAAATAGATTATTAAATACAAAATACAACATACAATGCGGAAGTATTGTAGTTAAAGTGAGATACTTGCAGCCAGTGGTGACTTCACTTTGGACAATAGTCAAAGCCATGTATCTGGAAAACATCAACTTTTCATGTATGAAGAAAAACAGCCGTGTTTTAAGCTTAATGAAAATGTGTTTTTGGTAACTGATGGTGGGTTTTTAGCGGGTCTTTTAAGAAAAGATTCTCCGGGTAGAAATTAGGTAATACAGCAGTAAAGAAAAGATAAAGACACACAAAAACAATAGCAAAGGTAATAAAAAAAGAAAATTACACCACAATCAGTTCATAAATCAGTTAAATCTGCTATATACACATAAAAATGTACGTTCTCAACCCATCAAGCAACAAAAGAAAATGATCAAATATGGCTTTCAGTGGACAGTGCATGTAGACATTATGTATCAGGACGGGTGGTTGAAATAATGTAACGTTAAGAGGTTTTTTGGTTAAGATTGTAGCTTCGTTCAGTCATATCAAGCGCTCTATGTATGAATGGATGTGAGTGTGCGTGTGTATCTACCAGGTATGCAGCCTCTCTCATGAACTGTTTGGCAGGTTGTCGCCACACAGCGGGGACGGTGATTACCCATCTGATCTCCTCTCCCTCCAGCACTGACGACGACTGGTCCTTCACCTCCTAAAAAAAGGATCAATTAAACACTTTCTTTGGTAAAAGCTTAAAGATCGAGCTTAAGGTATGACCTTCCATCGAAGCAAATCTAGAGAAAATCACACGCATCAGTGTATGAACGTGTCCATCATGGGGCACCACACTGCTATCATAAACTGGGGCTTTAAAGTGCACCTTTAGAGCGTGTTCCCTGAAGAAGTGCAGGGCGTGAGCAAACACCTCGATGGCCCTGACCCTCCGACCGTTGACCGCCTCCAGCTCCGTCTCCATGGTGAGGTCCTGCAGCAAACACAGCCGCAACTGCTGAAACAATGCTGCAAGAACAAGTCATCTTTCTGATGCTTAAAGCCTTAAAGGGGGAATCCAGCAATTTAGGATTGATCTTTCACAAAGTCATGAGGCTTTCAAGACACAGAGTTAAAAAAAAAAAAGGAATGGTCAAAATTGAAGCAGTACAGACCGAAATACCCATTTGTTATTTTTTAACCCCGGGTGTGGTTCAAGCTCTAAAAACACTGGATCGTACACTTTCCACAATGCAACTGGATAGTGTTGGCTGGTGACGGCCATGTCTCTCAAATTGAACACACAACTTAAATTTTAAGTCTCAAGTCTAAGCCGTGACAACCCTGATGACATCACTATGACATCATCAGGGTCATTATCTCAGACTTTAATAAGCTCCTCCAGGGTCACTGACTACCTTATACAACTGTTTTCACTGGCTACCTTGTACTTGTACATGACTAATACATTGATCTAAATGTGTAATATGAGCATTTCAATCTGGCTGTATCATGTAAAATTCACTTTCTGTCACTACAACTCATCTATTCCACCTTTCCCATCTCATTTTCCTGATCTCTCTTACACTTGTGCTGTGGATCTTCATCTTGAATTTATCAAAGTAGAGCCAGTGCCGGGATTCCTCTGGGTCCAGGTCGTGGTAGAAGTCCCGTGCTGCAAACCCAAAACTGTGGAACCGCAAGTCAGGTGTCAGCAGCAGACACGTTGGGCTTTTCTGATTGGCCACTCCAGGGTCGCCGCCCTCCCAACGCCTGCGTGGATTGGAGGAAAAAGATGCCACGGGTAGAAAATCATAGGACAGAATAGGATCACAGACAACAAGCTCAGACTCTTACTTCATCATGTGTATGGCCTCTGAGTCCTGTGTGAAGCTGAACGCGTAGCCACTGGAGGTCGTCCCAAAGTCTATTGCCACGACAACCGAGAACGGACAGGACATCCTGGGTCTGACCTCCACCCTCTGAGAAAGATGGGAAATCAGGCCCCAGAGAGACGGACATTTGTGTGTGTTGAAGCTGGTTTTTAAAGCACAAGAGCTCCTCATTGACCTCCTTTTCATCACCTTCCTGCTCTTTATTAGCCACAGTAGAGCTGTGGCTCATGTGATCCCCTGATGTGTCCTCTAACGCCACCATGAGGCTCATATTTTTGTTTTTTTAGTGACATATCTAAATTATTATCTAGATAGATTGCCATGAAATTTGCTACGAGCACTTGTGTCTAGCACTGGATGACTTGTCCAGTACTTTGCTTTATGACTAAATACCATCAAAATCCACTATCCTCAGCTGTTTAGTGCTGATATTAGCATGCTAACTCGCTAAACTAAGATGTGAACATGAAAAACATTAGACCCGCTAAACATCAGCATGTTAGCATCATCTTTGTGAGCATGTTAACATTTAGCTCAAAGCACCGCTGCCTCAGTAGAGTCTTGGTAATAGTTCAACACTGAAAGGACGAAATTCTCATAATTTGTGACTCTACAATATCTACAAATATCACAAAGTGAATGAGCTAATGTGTGCTATCATTTCTTTATGGTGGCATTTAAAGCAATGTTTCTTACATTTCAGTAAAAACTAGTTTCTATAAGTGGAAATGTGTAGAAATTAGAAACTGTTTTCCACTGACGTCTCTTTCTTTTTTTCCTCCTCCTTTAGTGCCAAAGTGTATATTTTTCTTTACCTCAGATTGTGGTCTTTATTGGACACTCGTTTTAAGTCTACACTTAACTTTAAACTGTGAGTGTAAGTGTATAAACCCCCTTAATAGCAAGAAGTGGATGTGGGTGTACAGGCTGGTGTTTAAGAGCTCTATATTAAGAAAATAAGTAGAAAGAGGGAAGGGTGTGTAGGAGTGTCTGTGGTGAATGTGTGTGCATAGTTACCGGCGAGGGTGAGGGTGTGAGGGGTGTGATGCTGCAGTCATTTCTAGCTGTGGCAGGTGACGAAGGTGCTGATAAATTATCACCTGGGAATTAATGGAGAAGAGAAGAGAAAGTGGTGACTAACTGTTAAAATCTCATTATAAGGGTTTCCGCATTGGAAAAGCGCCACATGTACTCCACTGGAAAATGAACGGACTAGCCAAAAAAATCTGTGCTTGAAGCGATACACAGCCTTGGGAAACCTCTGTTATCACAAGGAAAGAGGCATCATTGTACTGTCACACATGCAGAAGACACCTTATTGTAAGCTCTCTAGATGCGAGTGATGTCGATTGAATATTTGTAATGAACTGGAATGATAGGAATGTTACTGGAAAATGATGTAAGTAATATTCCCAAGTGGGAGAGTGGCAAGGAAAGGTCAGCGTGTTCACTCTCCAAAAGATAAAGAGACAGAAGTGAGTCATTTTGACCAGGCTACCACGGTAATGAAGCATGTGAATAAACTGTATGTGTGTCTCACTGGGTATCTGCAGGCTGTTGGGGTCTGGCTGCACCACGTCAGCCATCTTTACAGGAGCCAGGATCTGCAGAGAAACACACCAACACCAACATGATGCATATGGAATAATTAATGAGGAAAACACTGCTTTATGCCCCCCCCACACACACACACTTTATCATGTGTGTGGCATTGAGGAGTTTTTTTTGTGATGAAGTGTTACGTAGAATTAGATTATAATAGAAATTTAATTAGGCCCAGTTCAGCGCACCGTGCCCTGGCACGATACAGAGCGATCACACTAGTCAAACGAACTGGACTTAAATGAGCTTGGACATGGTACTGCCTGGCTAGTGTGAGTACGCCCTAAAACGCTCCATGTTAGCTGAGGAGAACTGCAGAGTCCGGTGATCCTTTTCTGTTCATGAAAATGTGAAATAGTGCAGCTTTAAGTGATGAATTCTAATGTGGGGACAAATGGATGCCAATGCCAATCATCTTATACAGCACATATACAAGCACAATAAGATGGAGACAGTGACAGCTCAGTGGTTAGAGAAGGATGGTTGTCACTCCCTTGTTCACCCACTCACTTTTGCTTACATGATAAATAATAATATTAATCAATAATAGTAAAAAAAATTAGGCAACTAATTAATCATTGTCATTTTGTTCGACTGGGTAACGCATATTTTACAGGGAGATTTCGGATCTCAGAGAAAATGACATGATAAAATTACAGTGCACTAGTGAAAATGGAGTATTTTTGGACACACCAAAGATATTCATCAGCCGAGGACGGGAAGTAAAGAAGACACACCCGAACCATATTTCACAGCAGCTGTCACAGCGCACTTGAAGTTTGAGATCCCAGCTACTATAACAATGACTGGTTGCACTGGGAAGCTTTCGGGTGTAAGTTTATGAACCACACTGTCTGCCAAATACCAATTATGTAAATGCTACATGAGTGAGACAACTTTTTGTCTGGGTTAAACAGACAAGATGTGGACACGTGAGAGAAACGTTGACAAAGTATTGTGTACTCATCCAAAAGACTGATCCACATTTGTAACTGACATATTTTATGATCACAAGCACAGATGTGACGGAAAACGATAGACTCGGTGGGTGTGTGTGCATGAAACTTGAGAGAAAGACGTGTGTCTACTGTTTCAACTGTAGCCTATATATGAGTGTGTAATATTCATGAAGTAGTGAGTTGTCTCCATGTTGAATGTATGTCCTTCTGCACATGCATCTACTTTGTGTGTCTGTGTGTCGTATTGCGGCACTGGGAATCATTTGATCAGTCCATGATTTGAGCCAAGAGCAAACTAAACAGATGAGTGCAATGGAACAAAGATGTGTTTGTTTAAATCTCTTTCTGTGAGTGCGCGTGCGTGCTTGCCTGTGTGTGATTGAGTTAGTCCGACGTCCTTTCTTTGCATAAACACGCATGCAACATCTGCGTGCATTTACTCAAGCATGTGCCTGAAACATTTGAATTTAATATCTGCTTGTGCATGTGTGCACCATTGGCGTTCTCTCACAGTATCTGTCCTTGCTATTTGACGATTAAACCAGAGAAGGGATGAATCTCCACATCTCTCCCCTGCTTCATCCCCCATTGCACATGCTTTTTTCTTTCCTATTTCCTGCCTTTTCTCTCTCATCCCGTCATCTCTTCAAGATCGATGTGCAGCGGACGATTTACACTCCCCCTCTCCCTGCATTGTTTTCTTTCTTTCTCTCGTTCTCAGACGCACGACTGAGATCTAGCAGGGGATCAGCAGAACAAGCGACTCTAACTCTCCTCAGCTGTTACATTTGGGGCCGATTGTGCAACACACTCCACTTTTATGCACCAATAACAATAGAGCTCAGGAGTATGTGGAGGTTTTTTAAACATTACTGGCAAGACAGGCTTTAGTTGTTCTCATTATCATAGCAAGTTTATGGCTCGGAAGCTTGAAGTTTTACATTTGGCAAACCAGTTTTTAAAAAGCGCATTCAACCTCCACAGCAACAACAGCGACATGTCAGCAACAATTATAAATGCAGTTACTTTCTTTGAATGTTAACTCACCTCTTTGTATGCTGTTGCAACACGATGCCCTTGTCCTTTTTTTGCTTCTCCAAAAGTAATCCCAAACTCTGGAGTTTGGCAGTCCAAAGTTTGGAACCCGCCTCCTGGGAGGGAGATGGAGAGGAGAGGAACAGGAGGATATGAGAGGATGCTTTTCTACCTTGTTAAAAACGTAAGACTTCCCAGCCGACGTGAAATTGGAATTCCCTATTTGGAAAAGCTCACTGCAACGGAGGTTCTGCAAGAGACTGTTTTAAGCTCACAGTGAGATGTGATGGATGGAAAAAAGGACAAAGGACAAGTTTTATCTTCTTCTTCTGCCTATTGAGGTTCTGAGTTGGATTTGCAGTTCTGTCTCTCTGCAACTGAGCTCACCGCCTCTCCGCTCTGCACAGGAATGTCAGAGAAAAGTGGTGACACACACACACGCACACACACACACACACACACACACACACACACACACACACACACACACACACACACACACACACACACACACTCGAGTTGCAGGAGTGGGAGGGCTGTGACAGCACATAGTGGGGGAATGCTGGGCGATATACCTCACTGGGAAATTGCTCTGTGTGTGTGTGTGTTGGAGGGTGGAGTATTCCTGAGCAGGCGGTGTATCCCAGTTAAGTCATCTTGCCCTTTTTTACCCTCCCACTCCTCCACACGTATCCTTCCTCAGTTTAATCATCTCTTCCTGTCTTCCTCTTTTTATTTTGTCCTCCTTGTCTCCTTTCACTTCTTTTGTCTTTTTAACTTTACTTTCCTTGTTAATGTAGCGGCTCCCTTAACCTTTTCACAACATCTATTTACAGCTTTCTAACCTTGCAGACAAAATCAGGAAGCAGTCAGGTGTGTTTGATTAACCTAAAACAAATAAAAAACTTAATTCATTGTGGGGGGTTGTTAACTGTGGACAGAGCCAGGCTAGCTGTTTCCCTCTTGATTCCAGTGTTTGTGCTAATAAGTGAACGGGCTGCTGGGTGTAGCTTTATCCCACATACATGAGAGTGCTATTGATCTACTCTTTTAAATCTCGGCAAGAAAACAAATAAGCGTATTTCCCAAAATGTCAAACTATTCGTAAAATGAAAATCAGTTCAATATTTAAACGCATTTACTGCACTTGATACACATTAACCGTGTGTGTGTGGTTTGTATGTGTGGATCTTGAGGGCCACCTCAAGGCCTCAGGGATCTGATTTCCCCCCACTAGAGCTGTGATTGAAAGCATACATTAACCCCCAGTGCTTGCACACACACACACACACACACACACACACACACACACACACACACACACACACACACACACACACACACACACACAAGCCAGCCCCACTCCCAATTGGCAGAGGAAGTCAGACCTCTTGAGTATGTGAAAGAAAAGGCCTCTGGTATATATACACACACATCCACATACACTCAGTCTATGAGATTTCCAAATTGAATTAGGGCGTGTGTGTGTGTGTGTGTGTCTGGAAGCCATTACCTGGCATGTCTCCCCTTGCTGCCCAAACCAAGAGGCCCCATATGGATTCTGCCATCACCACTCTCTTTCTTTCTTCCTTCTTTGGCTTTATTGCTTCTTATTGTGTTTCTATATCTGTCCCTTCTCTACTTTGTGGGCCCTTCTTCTCTCTTTTCTCTTGCATCCATCTTTGTTTATAATTCCTATCCTGCATTCATTTGCTCCAGTTAATTTTCTAATGACTAACATTAGCAGTCAGTTGGCAGCATTTCAACCGCTTTGCAATCAAATCTTTTTAAAATGTTGGGAATTTGCCTGACTCCTCTGTTTGGCAATCAGCTTTGTCGTAATCTGTATTAGACCGGCTCAAACCCAGCAGGGGGGCTGCAGTAAAGCTCCTCCATCACCTCAGAGACATAAAACTGTGAGATCCTGAGTCGTGGTCTAGGTGCAGCCTTACCCTTCTCCTTGGAGCTCCAGATGCAGTAAGCCCAGCAGCCCAACACAGGAAGTGATGGAGTCAGGTGACAGGAAGGAACCCTTGTGCGGCATTCCTATCATGAATTCCACATTATCTCGGGTGCGCTGGAAGTCCTCAAGCAACAGAAACACACCCATAACATATACATGTATGCGTGCATGCAAACACACACACACACACACACACACACACAGAAAGATACTGTTCTTTCTCCAGCTAAATAGACCACAATCTCAACCGCAGCCTGACTCAGCATCGAACTCCAAACTGTTGATGCAAAAGAGTCACAAAGCAACAATTTCGTTGGCAGTTTAGTTGATTACATCTTGTTGATTGCTTATAGTGTCGGCCACAACGTACATTTCTAATGTTGGTACCTCTCTAATCTCTGTACAGTAAATATGAAGCTACAGTCAGTGGCCAGCTAACTTAGCCTAGCACAAGGAGTGGAAACATGGTGAAACAGCTAGCCTGACTCTGTTCAAAAGTTTTTAAAAACTCCACGTGCCAACACTAAACTACCACCAGCTAAGCTAACTGGCTTTTTACACATGTAAAAGGGGAGCTTTTACATGTGTAATTAGTAAGCTTTAAGTGTGCCGGGCTAGCTTGTTTCCCCCTGTCTCTAGTCTTTATGCGAAGTTCAGCCGACTGGATGTAGCTTCATATTGAGCCTACCGTACAGACAAAAGAGTGGTAGGCTAGGCTATCAATATTGTCATCTAACTAGTATTTCTCAAAAATGTCAAACTATTCCTTTACAGGAAAAATATGATGCATTTATTTTGATTTTTCCAGTAATATATATACAGTTGTATAAGGTTGATTTCATGTTAATTTCCTGTCATCCTGTCATGCAGTTTACAACTGTATTTTTCAAAACGCTGATATATTTGTATGTACCTATGATGTTACTACTTAATAATAATTATTTGATTAATTAATAATTAATTAATAATTACTAGTAATGCAGTACATTTAAATAGCACTTTATCTTAGATAATCAAAGTGCTTGGTCCAAGGTATTTATATATATGGATGTGGCAACCATTTCGAAACATTTTGACCTGATGAAGATGTAACTATAGTGTCAGTGTGCAGGCATTACTTTTTTCATCATTGTTTGTTTCATCATCTGTATTTGTGACAAACCAATCTAGACTCATGGTCAAATTATTTGCTAATTAATATAATAATAATAACTTCATTTGTAGAGCACTTATCAAACAGAGTACAAAGTGCTTTCAAAAAAGATAAAAATCAATTAAAATCATAATAGTTAAAAGACACCAATGAAATAAGACATAGCATGCACAAATTAAAATGAAAGTAAAACAATAAAAGGGCTAGCCTATCAGATAAAATCAGAAAACACTTTTCTGAATAAATACGTTTTCAGGAGAGACTTAAAAGAGAACACTGACTCCGACATCCTGATCATCAGGCAGATCATTCCAGAGCCTTGGGGCCCTTACCGCAAAGGCTCTATCTCCTCTAGATTTCAGCCTGGCCTCAGGGATGAGCTCAGGCTGCGTACAGGTTCGTAAGGGGTTAAGGGGTCACGAATTTATTCTGAAACCAGGCCATTAAGAGCTTTAAAAGTAATCAATAAGAACTTAAAATCAATCCTAAAACAGACAGGGAGCCAGTGTAAAGACAATAAAATCGGAGTGATATGGTCAAACTTCTTAGTTTGGGTTAATAATCTAGCAGCTGAGTTCTGCACTAATTGTAGGCAGTTCAGAGTTTTTTTTATTTAGACCTGAGAACAGACTGTTGCAGCAGTCTAGGCGAGACAAAATAAAAGCATGTATAACAGTTTCAGCATCTCTGGCATTTAAGTTTTATTTTTGCAATATTCAATATTGCAATATTAAGGTGAAAGAAGCATGACTGGACAAGCTTAGCAATGCGTTGTGAAAAAGGACACCAAGATTTCTGGCAACAGGCGTAATGTAGGCAGACAAATGACCAATAGAGGGTATAATCTGATTAGTAGTGTGCTGGGGACGAGGATTTCTGTTTTGTTAGAGTTGAGTTGTAGAAAGTTTATTGACATCTAGGCTTTTATGTCAGTCAGGCAGGCCTGGAGGAAACGCAGCACACTGAGGTCAGTTGGCTTTACCGGGAGGTATAACTAAGGATCGTTCGCATAGCAATGGAAGGGAATACCATATCGGCGAATAATGTCACCCAGGGGGAGCATATAAATGGAAAACAAAATAGGTCAGAGAATTGATCCTTGGGGCCCACCATAATAAACAGGAGAAAAGGTGGATTTAAAATAGACTCACAGTTCTTCCTGTTAGATAAATACGAGGCAAACCAGTCCAATACCGTGCCAGAGATGCCCACCCAATGACTCAGTCTCTCTAGCAAGATGCCGTGGTCTATTGTGTCAAACGCAACGGACAAGTCTAACAGCACCAGACTTGAAGACATGCCAGCGTCTGCGTTCAACAGCAGGTCGTTAGTAACTTTTAAGAGAGCAGTCTCTGTACTGTGATGAGGGCGGAAACCAGATTGGAATCTTTCAAAAATGTCATCTTCATAACTTCATAACATAAGGAGCTGCTTAGAAACTATTTTTTCCAGAACCTTGGAAATGACAAGCAGTTTAGAGATAGGGCGATAGTGGTCGAAGTTGGTGGGATCAAGGCCAGGTTTTATTAGGACTGGTTGAACACAAGCACATTTAAAATAATCTGGAACACAACCAGATGACAGTGAGCTGTTTAGGATTAAAAGCAAATAATCAAATAGGTACCTAGACTGTCCATGATTTCAAAATAAAAACTTTGTAGGGATAATATCCAAGGGGCTGGTGGATGGCCTCATCTTTGACAGAGTCTCAGTGAGTTCCAATAAATTAGCTGGGGAGACGCAGCTCCAATGATCCTGAGCTGGGTGGTCCACATCTAGAAAGGCAGGGTGAGGGCTAATGCTAGATCTTATTTTTCCCACCTTTGTCATAAAGTAAGCAAGCAACTTTTCACAATCTGTGTTGCTGTCAGCCAAAACAGAGGTAGGAGTAGGATTTACTAAGAGATCAACAGTGTTAAAGAGGAATCTAGGATTGTGCTTGTTGGTAGTGATAAGAGTAGAGAAATAGTTTGTTCTAGCGTCTTTCACCATTGTGTAATAGCAGATTAAAAGCTCTTTTATAGCTATGAAGAATTAAATAAATTAACTAGGTTATTTATATCATAGTCAATTGGGAACGATTTGTTAGTTGAGTTAAACTGCTTACAGAATTTTGCTGCACTTTAAAATTCGTGTTTACTATGGCTGGAGTTTGGCAGTGTTAGCTGTCAGCATTTCACAGAAGTACATAATAAGTTTGTGATCAGATACAGGCAAGTCCTTAACTTAAAAGGAGGGTAGTTAGTTGAGTCCCAGAGTAAAAAGGTCGAGAGTGTGGCCATGGTGGTGGGTTGGACCGGATACATGTTGTAATACTTATAAAATCATTTGCCGGGGCATTAAAGGACACATCAATATGCATATTAAAATCACCACAGAGAACAATTCTGTCATAATTTAAAACTAGACTTGATAAAAAATCAGGAAATTCCCTCAAGAAACGAGCAGTAAGACTGGGGAGGCGATAGATAATTCTGCAGCTTCTGACCAGATCACAAGGTCTTTATTAGCACACAGAGTTATAAGTCAAAATAAATAATAGGATAAGGTGCTCAGAATAAAGGAAATGTTTAATGAAAATGGCTGCTGATGAAGATGAGATATGGTAAAAAACTTCAGAATAAACAAGTAAGTGAACCTTGAGCTGAGATTGTTTTGCCAACTGCTGTCTCTTGGTCAAGTGTGAACTGTCAAGCTTTAGTTTTGTGATCTTTTGGCCTTTTAAAACCGCAGTGATGGATGTTCTGCACATCACTGTCATATAACAAATTGTATTGTTCCCTTTTCTTTCCTTAAGGTGAAAAATAATCAGGTTATAAAGTGGTAATAATTATACAACCTTTGCTTGACTCGCTGCGCCATTTTTCAAGTAAACACAAGGGGCCCAGAGTCTGAACAGTCTGAGTGTAAAACATACAGGGAACCATTAGAGGGAGAGTGAACTAGAAATATCTGCATGTACTGTGTGACCCCTTGTTTTCTTGGTTTCTGGAACAAATGTGTAGCAGCTTCCATGTTCACCAAAGTCCTTGTTAAAATGGAACATACTGTAGGCCTGTCGCTTATTGGAGTGTTAACAGTACCTCAGTGGCAGCACTTGTGCGTGCAGCAGAATTGAGTTTGTGCAGAAAATCATAAAGGTAATATTGTATCTTTTAGTGCGTGCTAACGTGCCACTTCCTGCTCATGTGCATGCAAGGGTGTGTCGTATATTCCAGTGTGTGTGTATGCGTGCACGTGTCCGCGTAAGGGGCATTGGACAAACTCTCTGGTGAAGCCCGGGGGGGGGGGGGGACCCAGGGCCACAGGAAAGGCTGGGGTAGAAGATACACCCACCCACCCACACACACACATTAAACATTACTGCCCTCTGACATCAAGTCTGGGCTATTGTGTAATATAAAGAAGAGGGAGAGCAAGGGAGAGAGAGAGGTACGGGAAGGGGATTTATGATTTATGAGTCAATAGCAAAGATGGTGAAATTTATAGCCGAGATGGACTGAAGGAGAAAGAGGAGAAGAAGGAGGTGTCTTGTAACAGCAGTGGGAAGAGGGGGAGAAGTTAAAGAGTTAAGTGGAGTACTTCCTTTTGACTGTAATTAAATAGTAAGTGGAATATTTGGTTAAATGTCCATGCATGGTATTGCTTTGCGCTCCTATGAAAATATACACTGCAAAATCTTTACTGTACACTGTATAATTCGTTGAGACATAAATGACAAAACCACAATCACCAAACGATTGAAAGCTGGATTCAAAATCTGAATTCAAAATTTAAATCTGATCCAACTTGTGTTACTTTCATCACAGCTACTCATAATGTGACTCAGTAGTGTTTTCACCCCCCACGTGCCTGTATGCACCTTCGACAATATCTGGGCATGCTCCGGATGAGACTGTAGATGGTGTCCTGGGGGATCTCCTCAAAGTCCTGAATCAAGGTGTCAGTGAGGGCACATGAGGGCCAGTCCAGGACATCACTGCCTTCATCATCCAGGCACTGCCTACACTCTCTGGCGCACCTGGAGGTCTATGCGACCCTTAAAAGATATGCCAAAATGGTCATGTTGGATGATGTTACAGGCAGCTTAACTCTCACCACGGCGCCTCCAGACTCTTTCATGTCCTGAACCTGCACTCATGTGTGAGGAGAACACGGCATCAATGGTGAACCTGCCAATTCTGGTGTTTGCTTTTGCTTTCCTAACTAGACAGATTAATATCCCTGCAGTTCAATTGACATGATTCTGTTCCCTCATTTTTTGAGCAGGCATGTGGAGATGTGCTGTGTATTAAATCTGTGATATGAGGCGTGACCAGGAAATGCCACTAACTGCCTTTATCATGTGTGAACGAAACAGAGACTTCAGTTAAAGCCACCGCGATATGTTTTGTTCTCAGTTTGGATGCAGCTTGTATGTGTGTGTGTGTGTTCTGTGTGTGTGATCACAAGGAAACAAACCATTCCTGCAGCCCTTTATGAGTTTCCCAAGGAGAGGTATCACAGTTCAATGTGGATAAATCTACTGCATACACACACACACACACACACACACACACACACACACAGCTGAACATCTGGTGTTCTTGAAGACAGATTTAGGGTCCCAGTCCCCTTCTCAACACATATGCACAACCATGCATCTTGCACCCAGCTGAGACAATGCAGAAATAATGTAGCAAGCTGGAAATCTGAGACCGTGCCGATTTACAGTGACATGGAGCTTCTCTGACTGTCTAAGACCAAGCCGTGGTGTAGTGCAAGGTACATGGAAGAATATGCAGTGTGGTCACTTGCTTTCTGTGACCACTGACTATACATCATTGACTCTTATGGTGTGGCATTTACCTGCCATGTTATTACAGTTTTTCTCAATTGTTTACACACATTTTCTGAAAGCATGCCTCATATTCTCAGAACTCTATACACAAATCAAAAACACACACACACAATGGGCAAAACCCCTCAATAGTCCTGCAAAATGACATTCAAAACAATGTTATTTCTTCTCAAAATGGTATTTTGTTTTCAAATGACACACACAAACCATCATATGAATAGACATCTATAGGAACCGGTTGATGTGCTCAATGTAAAACACTGTGATGAATGGAAAACACTTCTTCTCCATTCATCATAATGACTTAGGCCTTTGTTTTTGTTCAGTGTTACACTTATTTCGAACACTACATACATAAATGTGTAAACAAATATATTTTATTTTTCCCACAAATACAATGTACACACTGTACATCCCAAACAACACAGAGTTGCGCATACAGTGGTCTACATACAAAACAACAGAAGATATTACTGTATGCAGTTACAGTAAAAGAACGGCGGGGGAAAATATTGCCAAGCATGGTGTAGGCCTATCCAGCCATGAAAAGCATCAACTGCTATATCTCCACATGCGTCTTCCATAGCTTGGAGAAGGGGTATACGCGTTTGTGGATTTCGGTCATACACTTTCCATCTCCAGGCAGAAAAACATTCCTCAATAGGATTGAGGAATGGAGAATATGGAGGAAGAAAAACAACTAAAAAACGTGGGTGGGCAGTGAACCAGTTACGAACCAGAGCAGCCCCATGGAAACTTATGTTGTCCCAAATGACAACGTACCTGAGCTGCTCTGGGCTGTCTATCTGATCTGGTGGAAGGAGTGTGTTTTGTAGGGTGTCCAGGAATGTGATCAGATGGGCAGTGTCGTAGGGGCCAAGGGTAGCATGGTGACGGATAATCTCACATTGTAATGTTCCCTCCGCGCTGGCCAGGGACTTCAACAATGGCACGCATACCGATGATATTCCCCTCCTTCGTCTTTTTGTGAGGTTGAATCCAACCACATCAGTGAAGATGAACTGGTGCTCCACTGAAGCCACCTCTAGCTCAAGGACTCAATGTCAAATGACATTAAGAGCACTAGTAGGAGTCAGAGGAACCAGATTTTTTTAGTGACAGTTTCAACCAAGATGGCAAAAAGTATAATAAGTTTCTTCTGCAGCTTTAAAAGAGAAATAGAAATAAAATAATTTGTTAATAATAATTTGTTGATAATTAATTATCAAGAACAAATCAGGTCACTCTCTCCTATCAAATAGAAATATTATTTCCTGCTCTGATGTAACTTTAGTGTGAATGTTGTGCACATCAAAGATGGACTATGGAAAGGAAGTTCAGACACCTACATTTACATACACTGTGTGTTGCAGTCGCCCTCCACTGTGATTTTAGAGTATTGCACCCTCTTATTTACTGCTGACCCAGGACATCTCATCTCATTCACTCATTTTCACAAAATGCATGAGGATCATTCAACAGAACAGCTGGGTTGATCATCCCAGCGTTAAATCTCTTACTGCACACACCAACATACTGTCATCATGTTATTCACACCCAATTCTGTTACTGATTGAGAACAGATGTCCTCACTAAAAACATCCTCAGCTCTCTAAACATGCATGATGGAAACAGGGGAGCTTTTGGCTTTGACCAAAAATAGACAAAATAGGCACCGAAGCTATAAAAGGCTCTGAAGCAAATGAGGTGATAGCTCTCACTGAACAGAATGGAAACAATGTTCACCCTTTTTTCTAGGCTATGCCAGAGTTGCACAGCCTCTCTCACCGCTTTGCATACTTGGGATGAATTAGTCTACACTGTCAACACACTGAGAAAGAAATATACAAATAAATTATCGCTCTGTTTATTGCCATTTATATTAAGGTAGACAAACACTGGACAAAACAGATATT
The DNA here is from genome assembly GCF_021292245.1 of Micropterus dolomieu. Taxonomy (NCBI): domain Eukaryota; kingdom Metazoa; phylum Chordata; class Actinopteri; order Centrarchiformes; family Centrarchidae; genus Micropterus; species Micropterus dolomieu. The sequence continues at coordinate 14,432,651 of NC_060161.1, read as the reverse complement.
GAACTTTTGACATTTAAAATTAAATAGGTACATTTGGACTGCCTTCTGCACAAAAACCATCAACTTCACCTTTCTAGAAACGAGGCGGGCACATCCGACCCTCACAACGTCAGTGCATGAAGAAATATTCTGCTTCCAGTGTTTGACCCCCCCCCGGGCCCCAGGTCTTGCTTCTCATGTATCAGAAGCACATTTAAAACGTTTTTCTGAAAAATACCCACTGACCAGAGGGTTGTTTAGCAATACTTATGGCATTTCTAGACGTGTTTCCATAATCTTCAAAGACTCTTCTAACAACATGGATAAAAAATATTCTGTCCCCTGCAATAATAATACCTTATTAGCATCCCTTTTTTAAATCCAAAGATAGATCCCACAAACTGCCATGTATGTCACTGCTCAATTTGTATGGCATTAATATTAAGTTGTCTATGATGACGTTTATTTCTATTATTTAATTATTTCATATACAATATTTGTAGCACAGGGGCGTAGCACAAGGTGGACCCAGTACATAGGTATAATCCGCCCGATGTTGTACTACACAGTCCTAACTTGACCTTGTGACTGCGGGTATGGGAGGCAGGCGGGCTAACAAGGAGGTTAAAACCTGTGAGTTTGTTGGTAGCACGTCTCATAAAGCCTAGTTCACACTACACAATTTTTAGCCCCTCGGCGACCATCAGGCTGTGATTGGGAGTAAATCAGCGGTTGATCGGCGGTCGCCAGTCATTATGTGTAAACTACTCAATGACGCGTCACAACGGCTTTCCGACATATTCCCGACTCGACATCCACATCCAGCCAATTAGAGCAGGCAGCTGGCAGAGCAGCGGTACTTTTTCACCGTAAAACACGTTTCACTCCCCTGCAGCTCTCTCTGTAGCTCAGACAACCCCTGCTACCTGCGTGTGCTAATCCATTCTTTCACCCATATTCTTCGTCTTAATAATTGCTATCTTTATAATAACAAACAACAGCTGTTTCGTGTGTAGGTTTGCATCATTTCCCGTTTTACATTTCACTTGTGTTTTCTTGACAAAATGTGGTTTGGAGACCAGCGTCGGGTGACACAGCCGTTGTCAGCTCGTGTAGTGTGTGACCCCCTGTCACCGATCAGTCACGTAGTGTGAACGCCACAACGACTTCAAGACTCCCGTGACAAGATGGCGAGTTGTGTAATGTGAACGGCACGGCCATCGGCCGATGCTGAAAGTCATGTAGTCTGCACAAGGTTTAAAGTGCAATTTTACTTCTGCGTCAAATTGACGGCGTAGGTGATGGCTTAGGCTACGGGGCTACACAGAGGCTACGCCGTCGCCTGACGCGCACCTCCTCAAAAATGTAACTACACATCGAGTTGACGCGGACCGTAAGCTCTGTGATTGGTCGGCTGGGTCGCAATGCCTCCGAGCCGACCGGAAGTACTCCGCACTTTGAAGTAACATTTACTAGCGGCCAAAACGGCGGCTGTAACACAGTGAATCAACATATTTGACAGTCGCAACCTGAGCAAAATGACTCGTTTCGCTATCAGAATGTGATCCATTCGGTCGATAACATTTGAAAAGGCTACACCAGCCGCACGTTTACAATTTTACCCCCATTTACATTAACGGAGGGCTAAACCGAAAGTTAGCCTGCTCGGCCGGCAAAAGTCAACACAGTGGACGCTGTAGCGCTACTGCCGACTGGCGTTTGGGGGTGTAATTGCAGAATGACGGACACACCTAAACGCACAAATATAAATACGTAGGTACGCACGTAGACCCTACGCAGGAGTATAAATGGGCCTTTGGGCGTCGGGGAGTGAGGTTTACTCAATGCACAGCCTAGCTGGCTACCATTACATATACATTCTCTGTGGGCCCCTCCTCACATGAGGGTCCTGCATAGTCCCCTTTGTCGCCCCAGTCGTACGTACTGATGCAACAATATTAGAAAACCAAAAAACACACCAGGAACGTCTATATCGTCTTAATTTTTTAGTTCAGCCATGCATAATTAGGTTGATTTATCACGTAATTAGCAACAGCTTTTTAAGCTTCTTTCGACTCATGTCAGTGATCAGTGATCAAATAAACAAAATACTGTGTCCAACAAAACAAGCAAGGAGGTACGCCCATAATTTACAGCTAATTTAGCCGCATACGCATGTGCAGCGGACTATTTCTTAAACCAGATGTCTTTAAAAGAGTGGTTAGTGTTTTTATGACAACAATAGCATATTTCATTAGCTACCAAAAAAATGTTTCAGATGATTTACAACTCTAATTTATCTGTCCCTCTAGGATTTCGCAATGTTACGTTTGCAACTATTAATACAAATTCAAGGAATTCCTGTGAATTCAGAGTGACTTGCAATTTTGACCAATCGGCGCTACTTTTCTGTAAATTTGATCTATGATCGCTGTTATCGTAGAACACTGTCAGTAAACTCATTTCCTTGTTACAAGTTGCAGCAGACATGTGTGATATCAGCGTCTCACATTTGCCTACAAAAAAAACATGCCATTAAAAACAGTGTCCAGATCCTTCTTTTCCGAAGTAGGGGTAAACTGTCTACCACAAAAAAAAAATATTTAAAAACGCAGAAAATGACATCAAATGAGACAAACCACTGATACAGGCTGCTACATCCTGGTCAATTGCAAGCGCTGTCAAGTAATGTTGGTTTAAATATGCAGGGTTAGGGTTAGGCCTAGGTATTTCAAGACTCCTTGAACACTTCAAGAACAAATACTTATCATTTGAAGGTATGGACATAAAGGAAGCACAGAGTGGGGACTTCCTCGCCCCTGAAAAGCATGTCCACGCCACTGCTCACACTGATGTATTAAATTCTTCTTCTGTTGTGGGCTACTTTTACTCGGCCCTTGCCCTCTCACTTTCTCATCCCTAACACCTTCAGGCCAATCAAACGTAACACTAGAGCCTCCTCCGTTAAGGAAAGGTCAGACCTAGCCGGTACAGCCACGTTGTCAAATATTAACTGCTCACATTGATAACAGAAAAAAGGGGCAGCGAGAAAATTGGGTTATATTTTGTTTGTTTGCGTGAATGGGAAGGGGGGCGGTCCCTGTGGTCGCTTGGGCCAATAGCATCGCCAGGAAGCGTTAACAGACGTAGATTCCAACCAATGACTGAAGCGTGCAGCTGGACAAACGCGACCACGACAGAACCTTTTTCCCCCCTCGACGTTTAGCCAAAGAAACAGTGGATTTATCCGTTTTTTAGCCAATAACGCGAGCAAACTGACAAAGGAGACACGTGTTTGCTTTGCGTATCGGGGATTAGTAGCAGAATTTCATTGCTGTGTGGTTTTCTTGTGACAGCCTGGACCGGAAAAGAGCCGTTCACCCCCCGACAGCTGGTTTGCGGATTCCCCCTCTTTGCGCTTGAAGTTGTGTGGTGAGTCTGTTGTTATTGGTGGAGTAAAAGGTGAAGCTAGCTGTTTGCAACAGAGAAGAAAGAAATAGCAGCAAGAAAGCTAACGGTGCTCCTTAAAAGTAATTAACTCATGTTACTTTTTGTATACGAGCTCATTTCTTAATAACTTACTCCAGTTGCACAGCCAACATTAGGCTACTTATTGTGTTGCACCAGATAAGACCTCAAATATCTTGTCTGCAAAGATGGAAACACTGTAATGAAAAGGCTGAAATTGTGGTAAAACAACTTAAGAGTCCTCTCCAACATTAGAAATAGTTGTATTGTGATAAGCTACAGCCCTGGGGCATAGCCTATGCAGTCTTCAAATGTTGGATTTCTATCTTTACTTTGATCGGTAATATGTCGGGTTATAAACCCATACACTGAAACCCGAACAACAGAGCGTATTCTTTAATAGTCTGTTGTTCATCATTGTAATGATTTAGTCCTCATAAAACTCAGTTGAAGTGTGACTTGTTGGATTATTTGTTATTTATCGAGGGAAATGCTTCCGAAGCCACGCAGGCATTTGTGTGTTGGTGAAGAGTAGTGGTGGACCTTGAGGGATGTTTGTTCACATGCTGCATTCATGTACCCACTGTGAGCCCCGATTTTCGACAGTCAATGTTACTGTGACGTGAACTGCTGAAACAATCAAATGAATCGCTAGTTAATTGGCACAATTTAAAGCGAAGCTGTGTACTTGCGACCCCTTAGGCCTTGGGAGATGCATATGTCTTTGAGTTGCCAGCAGCCTAACCAAAAAGTGAAGTTCCCTTTTTGAGATTGTTGGACATAAATTGTTTAAAGTAGTGCAAAGATGTAAAACTATTTTATAATAAAGAATTAAATATTAGTGAAATGTCTGAAAACTGAAGCATCAGTCTTTGTTTACTTGAATATTTCAAACATTTCTTTTTTTAGCCGTTTGTCCTGGATCCCCCCACATTTTGATTTCAACATTTTGATTCACTGATTTATTGTTTTCCAGCAAAAATGCCAAACATTAAGTGGCTCCTGTTGTCATATGTGACTGCTTTTCCCTCTTGTATATCACTGAAAATATATGTTGGGGTTTTGGGCTGTAGGTTGGACAAAACAAGCAACTTGCTGGTGATGAACTCAGTTGCCAATTTCTACACCTCGCTAAAATGAACCCAGTCTAATACAACAATGCAGAAATAAATCCTGCCTTCATGTTCAGTTTTGGAGGCTGTAGTTTGTGGTGCTGTTGAAATTATTCTGTGTTTGAGAGGGTTTTCTAATATTTAGTCTATCCTCATTGATGTTAATTTGGTGGACAAAAGTATTAGAAACACTCCACAGTATAATGCAAACACTCAACAGCACCACAAATTGCAGCCTCCAAAATGACCATAAAGTTGAATCAACACCTCTCTGAAACAGTTTCAACAAAAACTGAGCAGGATCACCTTCAGGAACGCAGGATTTATTGCAGGACTGTTGTATGAGACTGGGTTCATTTAGCTTGGTGTGCCTAATAAACTGGCAATTGAGTGTGTATGGCTCATGGCTTTAAGGTATTTACTGCAGTCATCTCGTCTGTGTGTGTGTGTGTGTGTGTGTGGGGGAGGGGGGGGGGGCAGGGATGGAAATACTGTGGTGGTATACAACCAGATGTTTTGGTGTAGCTGCTCACATATCTGGGCCGCGTCTGCTTCTGTGCATCACTGCAAATGTTTTGTCTGCACGTGACGTTTGGTCATTTTCTCTCCACATGCACTGAACACTATCAGTGTTAGAGTTAATGATCATCCTCCTAATGGAAATCAGCATGTTTTGAATATTGTCGTCCATCCTTGTATACCAATATTTAGATTCATTCAGACATCTGAAGTATGGGGCTGGTTAATATGGTTGAAATCATTATCACAATATCAACATGTAATTTTCCAATATCTGTATAGATTTGGAAATGGCAAATGTCTGCAATATTCAAAGCAGTGAACCATGTTTTTCCTCATACTGTATATTTAAAACAAAAATCCCATGAGTTTGCTCAAAAGTAGAGCTGAAGTAATAAATCAATGTTGTATGTTACTCATCGCATAAAAATGGTAACCTTGTTTTGATGTAAGCTGAACATCTTTGGGGTTAGGGCGGCTGGTCAGGTAAAACGACACATTTGAAGAGTAGTTCTTTTGGTTTGTGGGGAATAGTGTTTGGCGTTTTTCGGACTGTGTCCATGTGGTATTTGTTTGTCAAACCCACATTCCTGAAAGAACCTGAACGCAGCGCCGCGACCACGTGACCGACCCAGCTTTCTAACGTTAGCAAGGTGGCTAACAGGATTTAGCTAACTTGAGCTACGTTGCATCGCAGCACGGAGTAAATCCCCACTGGAGAAACGACGAACACGCAGTCTTCGCTGTGTATTCGCAATAACTTTTGACTAAACGGTACAGTTTAAAGCGAACACCGAGAGCACAATGCCAGGTAACTAGTGCTTTTAAAAGCTTTTAATTTAAACGTGTTGTATGTGCAGCGCTGGCGTAATCCCCGAAGCGGAGGCTTGTTTTGTTGACCTGCTTCACTGATGCTGCCATGCTGTAGCAGCGTGCTAGCTCATAGCGGACCAGCCGACTTTGTTTGGCCTCAAGCATCCAAACGGGAATGGTGTTTGTCCTCGACTCGTGGTTAACGTGTTTTAATATCTCGCCATGTCTCTTTCATTCGGTGCTTTGTTCGCGTTTAGGCAGTTTTCACGTCAACGCACCTCACGACTTTCATGAGAATAACTGATTTTCAGCCACCCAGCCCTCGACTCTTTGTTGTTGCTGCTGAGATAGCATTCACCTTAGGCCCGCTCACTGACAGCGCGGCTATGTGCATCTGTGTAGCTGGTTAGCCAGCGTGAACTAGCCACTTAGCATTACCTCGGCTAAAACCGTCCAACCCAGTTAACCAACTTTCCAGGTAGGCCCAGACACCTGGTCTAGCCTGTTAGCTCACCGGGCACGTTAGCAGCCTATAAGCCACTACGACACAGCTCCTATCACCTACAGCAGCACACTAACTGTTACCTTACATAACCTCTTATGTAGCGGGCTATTCTGTGCGTTTCAAAGTACCTATTATACACAGTTGATGCGCTTAACGCTACACAAACCTTATCTTCACTTTCCCGTCAGGTTTTGTCGCTCCACAGATTGGGTATCTGTTTTACGGTTTTGTCCATAAAGTATCCTGGGCTTCTCCAAGAAATTAACAAAATATATTAAAACAACATTGTCCATAGCAGATTGACACTACGTTTTCACGTGTGGCGTTTCATATTGTGACCTTTTGTAAACTATTTTTTTTTTTTTTTTTTTTTTTACGGTATTAGCTCGTAATCTTATTTTGTTACCTGCCGATTTCAGCTGTTTACAAATCAGTTAACAGTTTGGAGGAATGGCTTGACTTGTAGAAATAACATATCGGCATGTCTTTTTGTGAACTTGTATATTATTTTATATATTTTTTTATATAATATTTTAATTCTCAACCAATAAATGTAATGCCTGTAAAGTTGTCCAGAGCACAGGGTAACATTATCAAATTGCATGCTTTCTTCACCCAACAGTCCTAAAGAAATATATGTATTTTTTAAATGTTATTTTCGTGTGTGTGTTACAGTAATGTCAAAGTGTGAGAGAAACAGCAATCCCTGTTACCAAAGGCATGGCATTTTAGCTTTAGGAAGCTTTAGGATTAATCAAACATTGAAATTGTTGCTGAAAATTATAGAATTTAATCTAAAATAAATGTCCATCATAGTTTAGGTGTTTCTTCAATTTTGTCAGACCGTCCAAAAACAGTCCAAATCCCTAAAGTATTACATTTACTGTTTTTACAAAAGCTGCTCCTACCAGTGAATGTTTGTTGTTTTTGCTTAAGTAATTACTGAATATTGGTGGATTATCAAAATAGTGGCCTAACAACATGTTTTAATAGTTAAATTTGGGGCATTTCGCTCCCTTTTTTTGTAAAATAACTTTTCAGATGGAAATTGTCGCCCCTATAGGAAGGATCAAATTTCTGTGCATCGTTCATCCTAATGTGTCATTCAAAATATGTCCTAATAGACAACAAACGTAAGTCTTAACGAGAGTCATGAATACAAAATAAGATAGGACAAGATAGAATTCATGTTAAATATTTGCAGTGAATAAATACACAATCAAGGCAGCACAGCTGACATCCATTATTGGAATTTATTAAGAAGAAGGCTTCGTTGGTCATCAGGAACATCAAGTCAGAAAATGTTGACATCTACAACTGGAGGGCAACTGAAAGTGTTTTAGGTTACAGCATCGACTCATTTGACTCAGAACTAGAGCTCAATCATATTGCAGCTTTCCTCGTTTATCCTTCACCCACATCCAGTGGGATCAGATCTCACTTTGCTCACAGCCATGGAGCATCCCAGGCTCCGCTAACTAAATATTACATGGTGCCCAACACATGGTGACGCAACATGAACATGTCAAGTGCTACATATAGTACTTAATGGCACAGCGCTCGCCGTCTCCTCCTTATTATTCCGGTTGACCCACCGTGCGCTCCTGTGTCGCCTGAGTGGAGGCACGTTTACAGTGACTCTTAGCAACTGTATCAGTTGCTTAAGGGTTGGGATTCACATGATCACTTTTAGCTTTAAGGATTTTGTTTTGGAAGAAGTTGTCTCTAAAAGGGGTGCAGCTGGAAGTTGCTTTAATCATGAGTTAATCTTTTGATTCTTCAATAAAGAATTTGTTTAATCTGTAAGGCGTCAGAAATAGAAACTAATTGCCTGTCAACTTGATGTCTTAAAGTGTTGTTTTTTTTTTTTTTTTTTTTTTTTTCCCCAGTCCAAAACCCAAAGATATTAAATTTTAAATTATATACAGCCAAGAAAAGCAGCAGATCCTTACATTTGAGAAGCTGGAACCAGAATTTACTTTGAAAGTCTTGCTTAATAAATTATTTAAACTATAATTTAGCTCTAACCTCCTCTGTTTTTCTAACAGAGGTTTTGCTGATAGACATCTATTGTGTGCTTATATTTAATTCCCATGCCTGATAGTTGAAATTGAGTGTAGTTGTGCATTTGTTTAGAAGTGTCCAGTAAACTTTGGCAATTGATGTTAAAAGTCTGTGGTCCAACACTTTCTGGAATCCAATAAAAACACAGAAAAACATGCATATGCAGGCTGCAAACACTTTGAACATGCTGGCACCTTGCTCAACTAGTTAAGTTGGAAATGTGGGCTTCTCATGGTGTGGGTTTTTTATTTATTTATTTTTAACAAAATGTTCTGTCGTACCCTCTCGCTCTCTCCTGGCCTGCATATTTGCCTTCTTAACTAACATCTTATGTGAATTGTTGCACTGCATAATCAGGCTACTTTATCATTGCCTACAGAAACACTGACATCTTGGAGCCTGCCAGGCGTCTTGTTAGTCTACTAACCTACTTAGATTACACATGTTTGTTTGAACTCTGAAGGACATCGCGCCCATACTGTCGCTGCGTGCAGTGAACAGCACTCTCCCTCAGGTCAAACTCAGCTGACACATGTTGATTGTGTTTCACCGACCGAGGCAGAAACAGCAGTAATAGGCGTCATCAAAACGTTATGTCCTGAATTTGGCAATCAGGTGGGTAAAGCTGCTGGGAGTTTCAGGAAGTAAGTCAGTCCTTCGCAAGTCAGAGATTGCAATAGCGTGTCTGCATCAGGCTGACCCTGAGGCTGTTTGCACGGCTCGGGTGAGATCATCATTGTACTATTTCTCATTTTTTATTTATTTATTTTTATTCTCCACCCCCACCCCCGTGCCCACTGTGAAGCTGCAGTTGAGTCATGACAAGTCTGTTGGAGCTGGCTGGCAGTCTGGCTCGCAGTCTGAGGATTATGTCATAGCGGGCATTTATCATCAGAGCTTTGTGTTGGTGTCGCAGAAGTAGGGACGCACAATCATGTCTAATCACTTTTTTTTTTCATCATTAAATGTAGCATACCTGTGAGATGGTATTTTCAATGGTATTCCTGTTGGAATGACTAATAAACAACCTTTTATTTTTTTATATTTCTTCTACCTTTTTTAAGCATAGTTTGTGTTCAAAATTCTTGTTTTCATCATTTATCAACGACAGCACATCTATTGGGCTTTCCAAAAAAACTTTGGATGCTCAGCTGCCTTGACGTTTGACGATAGCTAGGCTATGTAGCGATATAGCCTACAATGCAACTGCTAAAGCCAGCTTGGCTTCAAGGTCATGTATGTGAGATCAAACACATGACTACAAGACAGTAGCTAATTAATATGCACTCTCGGCACATTGACAGTGTTGCAGGTGAATTACTTTATGTTAAAGTAAATTGCCTTTAGTCTTGATCTGTCAGTGTTTCAGATTTTTCCATCATTGTTAAAAAATAACGTAAAACTTTGAATAATAGCCCGGGCTTTTATTTGCTAAAATCTGAATTGACCCTACCTATATTTGGGACAGGCGTCCAAATGGGACAGGCCTTTAATTCCTTTTGCACAAAACTGAAACTACTATGAAACAGTTTATTTCAAACAGAATAATATTAGTATAAAAATTATCCAGTAATATCAAATACATGTCATTCATTTAATCTAGCTACGATGGCTTATGCGCTTTTATTTTGAAGTAGGATGAGAGAAGTGTGGCTGAAGTTAACGGAGTGCGATGGACTTCACATGACAGGATTCACAACTTGGATTCATTTTATGAAAAGCTGTTTTGATTCTTTTGATCGGTGGACCCTTACAGACTAAAGGAATATAAGTAATCAAGGAAGGGACACATTTTGACTTAACGAGCGCTTAAAAGGTAATGGCAGTCAGCACAGCGGTAAATCTATAGGAATTAGACTTTAGGGCTTGTTGTTTCCGTTAAATGCTCTGAACTATTGAATTGTGGAGAATCTTGTCCATACTGACACATTGATCATACATTTAAACATTAATATTATGTTCACGATCTAAGCAGCTAAAGCAGGCGACGCAGCGGGGTTTAAAAGGTTTTATACATCCTAAGAACTTGTATAAAAACCACTAGGCGTCTGTTTGTCAAAATGTGTTCACAGACCAAGCCAGTAAAGGAGATAGGCGGCTATTTGGGACTCTGCTATTAATTGAAGTATGTATCAAAAGAAGGAAAAATTTATTTTAACACCCAGTGCAATCTAGAAGAAGCCAGATAAAACCACTTGCAGCATAAATGTCCACGGTCTCGAGTTGCGGTCCCCTCTTCTGTGTCGCGCCCCCCTCCCCCCTCTTGTTAGAAAGTCAGACTAGTGTATTTATGTTTACTCCTCGCTAGGCCTGTGCAAAAAATCAATACAGCAATATATCGCAATACTTTATTCCACAATACTGTTTCAATATTCCAGCCCTTCTCGAGCCCGGCTCCAATGGAGCATTACAGACTGTGTTTTAAAAAAAAAAAGTATTATTACAGTATGCCAGTATATGAATGCTTTAGCATTTACAGTAAGAATTTTGGCCAATGAGCCACTGTTGAATGTTAACATTTTTATATTTTTTCCCTGCTGTACCGAACGCTGACCCAAAACTGAGGTACATACCGAATTTGCTGTACCGTTCCACCCGTAAAGAAGATGAAGCTGGCACTTTGTACCTCAATGCTCGATAATTGGGCTTGCTTTCAGTACAGCGTCCCTCAGTGGATAATGAATTCGCTCCATCAGGAAGCGCAAAATGAAATGTGCAGCAAGTACACTAATCACTAAAGCACTAAAAATTACACTCTAACCAATTGGCAAGTAAACCTCGACTTCAAAGTACAAAATGAATGCAGATGGTAGCAAAGAATGCCGGTAAAACATCTGTGCTGAACACAAAGATTGATTATTTCCTTAATTTTTCACTGTTTGAAACCATTTGCCTTCTTTTTTTTTTTTTTTTTTTTAAATAAATCTTAGAGCCATCTGAAAGCAGCAGGACAGATGTGAGTTACACCTGCAGCCTCTACATTGCAACATGCAGCACTTTTTATGTACGACGCCTCACTGATTTACTGTCTGTAACTTGTTTCTACTAATGCCAGTCTAACTTGTGCTTTTCTTTACTGTCCGTTATAACTCCTGGTTTTGCCATCCTTGTCTTAGATTTAAACCTTATTTCATTGTTTTGGCCGTGCACAGAAATGGGTACGGAAAGGAGGAAGTTGACGTTGTGCGTGAGCCGACTGATTTAACACTCTGGGTATTTGTTTGCCTGTGAATGTTGCTCTCTGTCTTCATGATCTCAGTCTAGGCCTGTTTGTGTATTTCCCTGGTTAATAATAATATTGTAAGCCTTTTACCGTAGCACTGCAATTCACCAACCTGGAAAAACTATTGTTTGCGGACATAAAATGCCAATGACTGTTATTTAGGTGTTTGCAGTAAGAGATTTCAGCTCTCACATAGTTTTGGAGACCAGGTCCCAGTCCCAGCTGGTGTTGCAGTTTTCAGTCAGTCTTATTCAGATCATGTGATATGGAAAATTGTTCTTCGGCGGGCTTATTTTTTATGAGCAGTGAGACTCTATGAAGACTTTTCTACCCGTGGGAGCAGTTTTCCCAGCTGTAGCTAAAATGGAATTGAGATCCTGCTAATTCGTCCAATTTGGATCCAGGGCTGAAACACTGCAGCCTTGATTCAGCTGAGATAATGTAAATTTAAGAGCCAATAAGACCAGCTGTGGGCGACAGGAGATGAGTCAAAGTTATCTGGCTTCAAGAAAGGGAGAAAATGAAGCACGCATGGTGTTGAATTTGTTTTTGGGAGTGAGTTGTGTCTGATTTGAAAACTAAACTTTGCCATGATGAAGTTTTGAGCTGAAGTTCAGTGAAGAGGTGTTTTTTGATTTATCAAAAGTTTCCTGTTTGCACGCCTTGGCCAGCTATTACGCTTATGTAACTGTCTTCTCGTGCAGAGCCGGCTGAGATGAGCGGTCCAGAGGTGGCCAAGACACCGGGAGGCGGAGCTCCAGGCAAGGAGGGAAAGGAACCTGTGGCCAATGGGCACGCAGGAGAGGGCAACGACGCCAACCCATTTGCTGAGTACATGTGGATGGAGAATGAAGAGGAGTACAACAGACAGGTAAATAATGTTTCATATAATGTCTCGCTCAAAACACATTTTGGCCACAGTTTTTAAAAGTCATTTTAAGGGATCTTTAGACTCAGATTTATTAGTTATTTTAAGTCTAGCCTTGGTCAGGTCATTTGTAAAATAAAGTCCCGTGTTGTGTATATAACTGCAGTATTTTTGCATCTGATGATACTTCATTACTAAAACTGGTCTTGTAGTTTATTATCTCTTAAAGTATTTCTGGGTGCCTTTAGTTTAGAGTGGACAAAAGAGAGATGATGAGAAATAATGGGAAAGGCAAACAGGCAGTGACATGCAGCAAAGTTCCCTGGTCAGAGTTGAACTGGGGACATTGCTCCCCGGGGGCCCCCCTTCCTAGATCATATTTCATCTTCTCACCAGTACCTGCAGCAGCATGCCCAACACAGCCTTTTTATGCACGCAGAGCCCGTGTGTCAGTGTATGTAAATGTTAACATCCCTCCATCCCAGACTGTGAGCTGGTGTGCTTTTTGCCAGGTTGTTTGGATAAATCTGATTCATTATTATTCTTTTATGAATTTGCCCCTGAATTATACCTGCCCTGGTGCTTCTTACTCAGTCTCTCCTTCCTTCCTCCTGGCCCACTTCTGTGTCTCTGCTGTGACACACTCGCTGAAGCTCTCCTGTATATTCAGCTCTGCCATTTTATTTAGCTTTCTGCTGTCCCCCACCTTCATCTTCTCCTGGCCATGTTGACAGAGGTTCTCAGGGCAGCTGAGGACTGATCCTATCCATAACTTACCAGACCTGTTTACCTCCCTTTCCCCCTCCCCCACTTCCTTTTTTGTCCATTCCTCCCCTCTTCCTGTCCCCTCCCCCCTCTTCTGTGATAAGGATGTATTTCTTCCTTATGGATAGAAGATTATGTGGACCCGTCTTAATCACTCCAGTTACATGTTAGTGATGTATAGGTAGAAGTGTGCCTGTGACGAGCATTTATTTTGTTCTTCAAAATCCATCTCCCAGTAATTAGTGCCCTTTTCAGCTCTCTGTATCTCGACCTGCAGTCTTTTTTCCTCTCACTTGGCTGGATGAGTCATGTGTTTTAATGCCTCCACATTACTGAGAAGATTTCTCTTTAGGAAACCTTCCACCTACTTGTGATGCAAATAATCTGATATATTCCTCCACCTATCTGTCCACCCTACCTGCTATTGTTTTGCCCCCAATGTCTCTGCCCTTGCACTGTCTCATCTCTCCTTTCTTTCTTCCTTCTCTCCCTCGTCGTCTCCCAGGTGGAAGAGGAGCTGTTGGAGCAGGAGTTCTTGGAGCGCTGCTTCCAGGAAATGCTGGAGGAGGAAGACCAGGATTGGTTCATCCCTTCTCGTGACCTCAACAACCAGGGGGTGGGGCAGCTGCAACAGCAGCTCAATGGCTTGTCAGTCAGCGATCACCACAGCAACCTGGAAGAAGTGGCGGTGAGTCGGAGATGCATCTCATTAAATAACCGATTCTTTTTTTTGACAGTTCTGAGTTTAGGAACAACGAAACTGCTCTTACTCTCTCTTTTCATGCCTTTTTCTGCAGAGGAAGAGCTTGTTGAACCCCGAAGCGAAGGAATTCGTCCCGGGGAAGAAATACTAGGAGTCCCCCTCACCCCCATGGAGCCTCCACGCGCACACACACACACACACACACACCGGTCCTCACATTCTCAGAGACTCTGGCGGCCATGACCGCGCACACACTGATGCTCGCACACACGCATGCACGCACACACACCTACACACTTGAAGTCAGTGGCGTGCTGGCAGGCCCAGTTGGGGGGTGGGGGGATTTCTTTTTTGTTTTCTTTTTTTTTTGTTTCTTTAATCTTTTTATTTCCTGTTTTGTTTCTTGTAAGCTGAGGGACATTGGGAACAGGGGTGGGGGATGGGTGTAATACCAGCACCGCCCTACTGCGGGCGCATTTCAGATGACACTGTTGATATTTACAGAGTATGCAGATCTCATTGATGTCCCCTTGGAACTGAGGCAGCTACCAAGGAGTGATGCCAGGACAATACTTCAGCCCAAAATATCTAATAAACTTGAAAGATTACTTCACATACTCGTTAATTTGTGTGCTGTCCAAGTTTTAACAACATCACCAGTAGTTTGAGGGTTTTCATGACAGTGAGATTAGAGCACGACTAACATTTCAGGGGACTTGATGGGTTTCTCCCGCTGCTCTGTAAAGTCATCACGGTCAGTCAAACCTGTTAACGTTTGCTCCTATGATGTCATAAGCTCTTCTTGTGCATCTAGAAATGCGGCTTGTTATTTGTATCTGCAGTGGCTCCGTTCCAAACCAAATACAGACCCCACCCTCCCTGCACACATGTTTTTTGAAGTGATCTTAACAGACATGGACAAGTGTAACCATGGATAAGAAATTATTTTCCCAATTTATGTGGAAGTCCATGTTTTATGTTGTGTCCAGCTTATTAGAGCCGAGGTGCGCGTTAACCGATCACACATCAAGATGAGAAAAATGTTGTTCTAAAGGGAAGGTCAGAACTTTTTGAACCTTCAGAAAATCCGTTGTTATATTTTATTCACGGTTTCATCCTTTTTTTTAGTTCAATTTGTATTCATGGGGTGTAGTGAACAACCTCGTTATAGGGGAGTATTTGGTCTGGAACAATGTCACTGCCTCTTTCTGCCGGAACAACTTGGTTTGTCCAGCATCAGATCAAGTGTTCATATCCAAATCAGGTTTTCAAAAAGCCTCTCCTCTTTTGTCTATTTTTCCCCCTTCATGTGTTGAGGATGAGGCATTTTGTGTCTCTACTGGGTACAGTAGCCTGTGGTGTCCATTTAGTCCTGTTTGCAGGAGGAAACATGAAGGGACAATATTGTCAAAGCCAATCAGAATAAAGCAGTATGGAACATGTGGCTGACAGTATGGCCTCCTTGCTGTTCTTCTCTTTGTAGGTTGACTTCTTCTGAGGAAGTTCTTCTTTTTAACCATTAATCTTTGTTGTGGTCTGGCTTTCCCTGAAGCATCGTTCCTTAGTGCAAGTCTAATCTCCGTTCAGTTGCGTGCCAATAGGAAAAAGTTGTATATGTGAAGATGCTTTTTAGGAAACCTGGATTGTAATCCTGAATTACTGAGTCACTTTTTCTAGTTCTCGGCCATTTGGGCTTGAAAACACAGAGGATATGTTGTCATAAAATCTGAACATAAATCATCTTTATGCCACTGTTCATTTGTGGTATCAGCAGTGACAATAATGTCGTGTGTTTTACTGTATTACTGTTAAGTACACTTGTGCACTTATACTTAGGGAGTATCTGACAGGTGAAAGCGCTTCTTTACACCCTTGCAGCTTTTCCAATTTTCAGCCTAACAAGTACTCAAGTGTGTTCTTAAACCGTGCAGTAGAGACCGTGAAATGTTGGTTAAAATGGAACTTCCTCACACAGTGTTGGACCGCAGTTGTCAAATGACACCCTGGTGAAGCCAATAGGAATGTCTGCCAGGTGAACATAAAATCATTTTTGGTGATTTTGTTTAGATGAGTTAGATGACTGAAGTCGTGGAGGGAAAAAAAAAAAGAGGTCCAGAAGAGACAGTATGAATTTCAGTACAAATAAAAATAATGAAAAAAGACGAATAAAGATGTTAAAGACAAATGCCGCCTGTCAGTCTTCTGTCACATTTTCATACAAAGTGGACGAGAACACAGATGAACCCACAGGGTTTGGTTGTATTTGTAAATCCGTTAATGACCGTGAAGACTGTCATGTTCTACCATTTAATAACCACACATGGCCTCTGTAACATGACCAGTGACTAATTTCTAATCACATATCCAGTAATAGTCAGCATGCTAACATGCTGATGTTTAGTATGTTTGCTATATTAACCATCTTAGTTTAGCATATTAGCTGGCTAACATTTGCTAATCAGCTCTAAACATACGACAGCAGAGGCTAAAGGGACTGTTTTTAGTTTAACAGGTATTTGTTTCCAAACCAGTGTTTGATCATTTATAACTGATTTGACTGTGGCAGCAGAGAAAAGGTCAGGATCACTACAGTTATAACAATTTGTTTTGAATGTGAATGTCTTGCTAGCATGGCTAAAAACACCTGTATTTATTTATAATGCTCACAAAGTAGTCTGAGTCTTATGTACATATTAGTAGATCTAGAACACTTATAAAATAGCAGTCTTATTGTGTATTGGCTTGGCTATAGGATTCAAGAATTCATGTGGGTTTAAAAGAAAAACAAATGCAAATTGAGTTTATTGTGAATTAACTAAAAGTTTTGTTTCATGGAAAGTTTTAGATTGATGGTGGTTATCGCTTCTAGTGTTAATGTCTCTCAGATTGTCATAATGTATGAATATTCCTCCTCACACTCGTCATTAAGCCGAGTTCCTTCTTTCAGGAACCACATGAGCAAAGGCCCCGTTGAACACAGTAATTCAGTGATAAGACACCAAATTGACATTAACCTCTACAACATACACCTTTTACACATAAACATAAGCTATTTTCATCTTTACCTAATAGTCATGCCCTAATAACTGCAATACTTTGGCGAGATAACTTAAAGCACAGCAGGTTGCAACAAACTCACTTTTTAATATTGATTTTCATAGTATTTTTAACAGTTTCCACATAAACACATTTATGCATAACCCAAAAGTCTGTCATTACAATTCATAAATATTGCAGCTATATATATATAAAAATCATGTCTATATTTTCACTCTGTCAGCTGCAGACCAAGCTTACAACTAATAGTAAGACAGGATCATCCTCCCCACTTTTGTTGATTAAGGAAGGGTAGAAAGAACGAGTGGGTTCAAATGAATATCGCCGCCCAAAAGCTGCTCTGGAGCTTTTCATCGCATCACAAGATCTTCCTCATCAAATGGATTGTGCCCAGTTGTCATAGGAATGTAGAGTTGATGTTGAAATTTAGACTTTTCTGAAGAACTACAATTTTGAATGTTTACAATTCCATGAAAACTGGGAAAACCCCATCTGCTGAGGAGGAACTGAAAGCAAACAGCTCCTAAATGATACTTTTGGGGAGATTGTAAGGTTTCAAACAAAACAACACTTCACCGGGTACTTCATGAATATGGAGCTTGAACTTGGGCCAGAGCAGATCGCTGCAGGTATGAACAATGTAATTCATCTTTGAGTATGAGAATATGGAGCAGTTCCAGCAGAGTTAGGTTGACAGTGTTCAGAAAGCTTGGGTGAGCTGGAAAATACTGATCACATCTTTATAACTCTTCATTAAGTCCCTTAACCAAAGTTATATGAATCTTGTTTTGCATTTAGGAAGGCGGCACAATGTCAGACTAGATGTCATCAACTTGAGGAACTGTCTTCTGAATCGAAAACCTGGACACCCTTTCGGTGTCCATGCCTAAACTGCAGCGCCGCCTCGCCAGAGAACCTGACCCGCCTGTGCCCGTAATAGCAAACATCAGGACGGACTGCCTGAGATCACTCTTCACTTATAAATATGAGGACATGGAGAATACTACGTGCTGTAGTTTGGTGAAAACCAGCACAGGTCATCATGGTGAACCCGGCAGGCTTAAGGTAGGACTGTAACATAATTCAATGCTAATGTGTAATCATATTGAGATATTGTGGTCCCGTTTCTCGTGTTTAAATTGTAGATTAATTGACCTAAATCTTCCACAACAGGAAAAGAAAAGGTATTGTAGTTAATGTTTAACTTTTAATTGTGTGATTTTAGATACTTTAGTAACTTTAATAATTCTGCACTAATAATTAAGACATTCATTTTGTCCAGATCACTCCGTCCAGGCCTCCCGCTGGCCTCCCGCTGGCCTCCCGCTGGCCTCCCGCTGGCCTCCCGCTGGCCTCCCGCTGGCCTCCCGCTGTCTCCAGTCCACCCAAACAAAGTTCATATCGCAGTTCTGAGAGCAGACCGGGGGAACGACATCCTGCCTATGGAGTGGGAGGGACGGCCGTACAGTCTATAGTGCTGCAGAGGAGGAGATAAAAGGCTGGTTCAGGGTGTCTGACTACACTGAAGATGGCCACATGATACTATCAGTAGTGTGCTACTTCCCCATTGTGGAAGAGGACAGGGTGGAACAGGAGTAGTCTCAGAAAAAGAGGAAGAGGGAGGAGACCTCCACGGATGACATTAGCACTGACTTCCCTAAACGAAAAGGTCTCAGACTGTAAAAGTCTAGTGATTAAAAGACAACCTACTATTCCAAACCACCACAAGTACCTTAATGTGAAGGAGTATCAAGAAATACTAAAAAGATTTTCATCCTGGTGGCATCACACACTGCTGCAAATCACCCATCTGATCAAGTGAGCAGGACATCATCACCTTCAAAGGCACGGATGTGACTAAGGTCATATTGGATCTTCTCTGCAGCTAAGAACAGTTAACTTTGTACAGCGAGAGAAATGTTTATTTTCTTTAATAATAATAATTAAAAAACTGTGATTAAAAAGAAAGTTAGTCTCTAATATTTTGGTGTTGTTATGTGTAGTCTAAAAAAGTCAATTCAGAGATTTATGTGCTGAAAAGTACAATTAAGGCAGAAAGCTGAGCTCCAACTGCCATAGTATAGCGCGTGCACTTTGCCATATATAGCCTTTTATGTTCCTGTGGCTGTGGTTGTAGCCATTGCTGTGACTGGCTGTATTTATTGGTGTGGCTATGGCAGTAGCTGTAGCAACTGTATATGGCTGTTGCTGCAGCTGTAACTTTAGTTTGTTGGTTGTGATTTATGTCTAGCTGGCTACTCTTTGCAGCAGCTAAGACACTGGTCAGCAAGACAAGTTGACCTACTATCTAGCATTGTACATTGTATTTCACTTTATTTCTTTGTTTCCATAAACTACTTGTGGATGTCTTCTTCATGGCCGATTCACTTTGGGATTGTATTACATATTGGAAAATATCATCTGTTTATTAAACATTAAAATGTGTTACTCTCACTTGTATGAAACAGATGTTCTTATTTGTCAGGTTGCAAGTAAGGAAGCTGCTTTCAGACAATACTCACCACTGAAGATTTTTTTTATCTCAAAAATTACACATCATCATGGTGTTTGCATCTTTAAATATTGGGTAAAATATGTTTAGATAAACATTTCAGTTGAGTGTAATGATTGTTGAACTATTTCTGACAGTGCCTTGATAAAGCTGTGGTTAGCTAAGTGAGCAGGGAGTTAGTTAACATTACTCCTGCTGAGCCCTTTTCATGCTTTTGTTGTGGATGACATTCAATGACAGGCCAAAGCTTGAGGATTTAAACCCTGATGACTCTTTTTCTGGCGCAGCTGGTCAGGCGATTGCAGATAGCAACCACAGACTGTATAAAAGGTTGCAACAAGCTCTGTGAGTAATGCTAGCATTAGCGTCATAGCTGAAATTTAGCTAGAAGAGAGTGTTGACTTTATTTTCTGGACTCAGATCTCTTACAATGTTGGACGGTATTAACTTAAACGGAGACCACCATGAATCCACACTTCTTAAATATTATATATAATTTCAGCTTTTAAGGAATATTTTCACCCTGAGCCTTTGCTTCATATTTGATCCAGTTTTAAATAATTGTAAATGTTTGGTGAGTTTGATGTGTGAAAGATAATCTCTTATTGTTATTTTGCTGAAATATAAATGTGCTATGGATGTGTGGACATATGGATATGCTATTTCTACAGAAACATTATAGAAAATGAATTTAAGTACTGTGAATTTGTCACTCTGCAAATAAGGATTTTGAAAACAAATCATCTGATACGATGCATTAAGATAAAAGTATGCAACAGTTGAGGCATGCAGTTAAAATTAACTCCACCTCAACTAGCAACAACATTAAAATACTGTTTACAAGTTAGTGCATGAATACTAATAATTGTTTTCAATATTCAATATTTATAGGTTAATAATGTAACCTTTAGGAAGAGACCATTCTGCATAATGAGTAATTTGACATTTGATGCTTTAAGTACATTTTGCTTTACTATCAATTTAGTAAATGTTGGTATGCTGAACTTTTACCTGTAAGAAAGTATTTCTAAATTGTGGTATTTGTAGTTATACTTAAGTAAAGAACCCGTGTACTTCCTCCACCACTGCACTGCCGCATGAACGTTTAAATCTCGTCCCAACAGGAGGGTGACAACAAGCACACATTTTACTGTCTCCTTTGGGTGTCTGCCAGCAGCAGGTTTTACTGCTGTTATGACTCATCCTCAGCTTCTCTATCCTGAGGCAAGATAACTGAGAATCACAGACACAAGCTTTGACCGTTACCTCAGTTAGGAAGGATTTCTAGTGTGCCTTGAAAAGTGCAGGTGGTTGGATGAAGAAGCAGAACTTTAAACTCACTGGTTCATCATGTGTAGCTAGAAACACAAACAATGTTTTTTTTTTAATCTGCTGTGTTTTGAAACAAAAGTTGAGATTCAGAGTGAAAGATAAAGTTTCTGGTGACGAGCAGGACGATCATGGTGAAAGTCAGTCTGCTGGATCTTAGGTTGGGCCCACTCTCAAGCACACTTGAAAAGCTTTGCGAAACACACACACACTCACAGAGTCACACATACAGGCTGCCCTGTAAC
>NC_060161.1:14333239-14411389 GCF_021292245.1 Micropterus dolomieu | reverse complement strand
TTTCCAAACCAGTGTTTGATCATTTATAACTGATTTGACTGTGGCAGCAGAGAAAAGGTCAGGATCACTACAGTTATAACAATTTGTTTTGAATGTGAATGTCTTGCTAGCATGGCTAAAAACACCTGTATTTATTTATAATGCTCACAAAGTAGTCTGAGTCTTATGTACATATTAGTAGATCTAGAACACTTATAAAATAGCAGTCTTATTGTGTATTGGCTTGGCTATAGGATTCAAGAATTCATGTGGGTTTAAAAGAAAAACAAATGCAAATTGAGTTTATTGTGAATTAACTAAAAGTTTTGTTTCATGGAAAGTTTTAGATTGATGGTGGTTATCGCTTCTAGTGTTAATGTCTCTCAGATTGTCATAATGTATGAATATTCCTCCTCACACTCGTCATTAAGCCGAGTTCCTTCTTTCAGGAACCACATGAGCAAAGGCCCCGTTGAACACAGTAATTCAGTGATAAGACACCAAATTGACATTAACCTCTACAACATACACCTTTTACACATAAACATAAGCTATTTTCATCTTTACCTAATAGTCATGCCCTAATAACTGCAATACTTTGGCGAGATAACTTAAAGCACAGCAGGTTGCAACAAACTCACTTTTTAATATTGATTTTCATAGTATTTTTAACAGTTTCCACATAAACACATTTATGCATAACCCAAAAGTCTGTCATTACAATTCATAAATATTGCAGCTATATATATATAAAAATCATGTCTATATTTTCACTCTGTCAGCTGCAGACCAAGCTTACAACTAATAGTAAGACAGGATCATCCTCCCCACTTTTGTTGATTAAGGAAGGGTAGAAAGAACGAGTGGGTTCAAATGAATATCGCCGCCCAAAAGCTGCTCTGGAGCTTTTCATCGCATCACAAGATCTTCCTCATCAAATGGATTGTGCCCAGTTGTCATAGGAATGTAGAGTTGATGTTGAAATTTAGACTTTTCTGAAGAACTACAATTTTGAATGTTTACAATTCCATGAAAACTGGGAAAACCCCATCTGCTGAGGAGGAACTGAAAGCAAACAGCTCCTAAATGATACTTTTGGGGAGATTGTAAGGTTTCAAACAAAACAACACTTCACCGGGTACTTCATGAATATGGAGCTTGAACTTGGGCCAGAGCAGATCGCTGCAGGTATGAACAATGTAATTCATCTTTGAGTATGAGAATATGGAGCAGTTCCAGCAGAGTTAGGTTGACAGTGTTCAGAAAGCTTGGGTGAGCTGGAAAATACTGATCACATCTTTATAACTCTTCATTAAGTCCCTTAACCAAAGTTATATGAATCTTGTTTTGCATTTAGGAAGGCGGCACAATGTCAGACTAGATGTCATCAACTTGAGGAACTGTCTTCTGAATCGAAAACCTGGACACCCTTTCGGTGTCCATGCCTAAACTGCAGCGCCGCCTCGCCAGAGAACCTGACCCGCCTGTGCCCGTAATAGCAAACATCAGGACGGACTGCCTGAGATCACTCTTCACTTATAAATATGAGGACATGGAGAATACTACGTGCTGTAGTTTGGTGAAAACCAGCACAGGTCATCATGGTGAACCCGGCAGGCTTAAGGTAGGACTGTAACATAATTCAATGCTAATGTGTAATCATATTGAGATATTGTGGTCCCGTTTCTCGTGTTTAAATTGTAGATTAATTGACCTAAATCTTCCACAACAGGAAAAGAAAAGGTATTGTAGTTAATGTTTAACTTTTAATTGTGTGATTTTAGATACTTTAGTAACTTTAATAATTCTGCACTAATAATTAAGACATTCATTTTGTCCAGATCACTCCGTCCAGGCCTCCCGCTGGCCTCCCGCTGGCCTCCCGCTGGCCTCCCGCTGGCCTCCCGCTGGCCTCCCGCTGGCCTCCCGCTGTCTCCAGTCCACCCAAACAAAGTTCATATCGCAGTTCTGAGAGCAGACCGGGGGAACGACATCCTGCCTATGGAGTGGGAGGGACGGCCGTACAGTCTATAGTGCTGCAGAGGAGGAGATAAAAGGCTGGTTCAGGGTGTCTGACTACACTGAAGATGGCCACATGATACTATCAGTAGTGTGCTACTTCCCCATTGTGGAAGAGGACAGGGTGGAACAGGAGTAGTCTCAGAAAAAGAGGAAGAGGGAGGAGACCTCCACGGATGACATTAGCACTGACTTCCCTAAACGAAAAGGTCTCAGACTGTAAAAGTCTAGTGATTAAAAGACAACCTACTATTCCAAACCACCACAAGTACCTTAATGTGAAGGAGTATCAAGAAATACTAAAAAGATTTTCATCCTGGTGGCATCACACACTGCTGCAAATCACCCATCTGATCAAGTGAGCAGGACATCATCACCTTCAAAGGCACGGATGTGACTAAGGTCATATTGGATCTTCTCTGCAGCTAAGAACAGTTAACTTTGTACAGCGAGAGAAATGTTTATTTTCTTTAATAATAATAATTAAAAAACTGTGATTAAAAAGAAAGTTAGTCTCTAATATTTTGGTGTTGTTATGTGTAGTCTAAAAAAGTCAATTCAGAGATTTATGTGCTGAAAAGTACAATTAAGGCAGAAAGCTGAGCTCCAACTGCCATAGTATAGCGCGTGCACTTTGCCATATATAGCCTTTTATGTTCCTGTGGCTGTGGTTGTAGCCATTGCTGTGACTGGCTGTATTTATTGGTGTGGCTATGGCAGTAGCTGTAGCAACTGTATATGGCTGTTGCTGCAGCTGTAACTTTAGTTTGTTGGTTGTGATTTATGTCTAGCTGGCTACTCTTTGCAGCAGCTAAGACACTGGTCAGCAAGACAAGTTGACCTACTATCTAGCATTGTACATTGTATTTCACTTTATTTCTTTGTTTCCATAAACTACTTGTGGATGTCTTCTTCATGGCCGATTCACTTTGGGATTGTATTACATATTGGAAAATATCATCTGTTTATTAAACATTAAAATGTGTTACTCTCACTTGTATGAAACAGATGTTCTTATTTGTCAGGTTGCAAGTAAGGAAGCTGCTTTCAGACAATACTCACCACTGAAGATTTTTTTTATCTCAAAAATTACACATCATCATGGTGTTTGCATCTTTAAATATTGGGTAAAATATGTTTAGATAAACATTTCAGTTGAGTGTAATGATTGTTGAACTATTTCTGACAGTGCCTTGATAAAGCTGTGGTTAGCTAAGTGAGCAGGGAGTTAGTTAACATTACTCCTGCTGAGCCCTTTTCATGCTTTTGTTGTGGATGACATTCAATGACAGGCCAAAGCTTGAGGATTTAAACCCTGATGACTCTTTTTCTGGCGCAGCTGGTCAGGCGATTGCAGATAGCAACCACAGACTGTATAAAAGGTTGCAACAAGCTCTGTGAGTAATGCTAGCATTAGCGTCATAGCTGAAATTTAGCTAGAAGAGAGTGTTGACTTTATTTTCTGGACTCAGATCTCTTACAATGTTGGACGGTATTAACTTAAACGGAGACCACCATGAATCCACACTTCTTAAATATTATATATAATTTCAGCTTTTAAGGAATATTTTCACCCTGAGCCTTTGCTTCATATTTGATCCAGTTTTAAATAATTGTAAATGTTTGGTGAGTTTGATGTGTGAAAGATAATCTCTTATTGTTATTTTGCTGAAATATAAATGTGCTATGGATGTGTGGACATATGGATATGCTATTTCTACAGAAACATTATAGAAAATGAATTTAAGTACTGTGAATTTGTCACTCTGCAAATAAGGATTTTGAAAACAAATCATCTGATACGATGCATTAAGATAAAAGTATGCAACAGTTGAGGCATGCAGTTAAAATTAACTCCACCTCAACTAGCAACAACATTAAAATACTGTTTACAAGTTAGTGCATGAATACTAATAATTGTTTTCAATATTCAATATTTATAGGTTAATAATGTAACCTTTAGGAAGAGACCATTCTGCATAATGAGTAATTTGACATTTGATGCTTTAAGTACATTTTGCTTTACTATCAATTTAGTAAATGTTGGTATGCTGAACTTTTACCTGTAAGAAAGTATTTCTAAATTGTGGTATTTGTAGTTATACTTAAGTAAAGAACCCGTGTACTTCCTCCACCACTGCACTGCCGCATGAACGTTTAAATCTCGTCCCAACAGGAGGGTGACAACAAGCACACATTTTACTGTCTCCTTTGGGTGTCTGCCAGCAGCAGGTTTTACTGCTGTTATGACTCATCCTCAGCTTCTCTATCCTGAGGCAAGATAACTGAGAATCACAGACACAAGCTTTGACCGTTACCTCAGTTAGGAAGGATTTCTAGTGTGCCTTGAAAAGTGCAGGTGGTTGGATGAAGAAGCAGAACTTTAAACTCACTGGTTCATCATGTGTAGCTAGAAACACAAACAATGTTTTTTTTTTAATCTGCTGTGTTTTGAAACAAAAGTTGAGATTCAGAGTGAAAGATAAAGTTTCTGGTGACGAGCAGGACGATCATGGTGAAAGTCAGTCTGCTGGATCTTAGGTTGGGCCCACTAGGAAGAGACACACACGGTAATTAAAGACACATAAAAAGCCAATAAGCAGGGCTAGAGGTCAGTGATCATCACACACACACACACACACATAGTCGACCACTCTACCACCCTCTCCTTACCTCAACAGTGTACCTGGCCTGGTATTCTGTCAACTGTGGCGTCCTTCTGGGCTCTGTGCTGTAGACCGTTGGCTGCACATGGGCCAGAGGTATTGTGCTGCCACGAGGGGTGGCAGGAGGGAAGGTTTGCATCTTAAAGCAACAACTATTAGGGCACTCAGTTTCCAATGCATAGCTGAGAGCGAGGGGAAAGGATAGAAAACAACACAATAATGCACGTACAAGAGAAATCTAAAATAATTTTGAAAATAATGTTAGTTGTTAAAAGGGGAGGTTCGGGTCTGTAGCTTACCAGCTGCACTGCCTGGAAGTAGGCTGGAGGAAGGGGCTGCTATTCAGTCCAACAGCATGTCTCAAGCCCCTCAAGCAGGTGCTGTTATCCCATTTTTCAGCTTCTAATCAGATGTGGGAATTAACAAAGTACATTCACTCAAATACTACAATTAAATAAAGTTTTCTTACACTTTACTATGATTTTTCACGCACCTGCTTACAGGTTAATGAATCAATATTTTAACAACACTCAAATATTTTTGGGAAGTACACTTAATCACTTTCTTGCTGAGAGTCAGATGAGAAGATGACTACCACTCTTTCTGGTGTATACATAGCTCCAGCTCAGCAGCTGTTCGCTTAGCTTAGTTTAGCATAAAGACCAAAAACATGGGCTCAGTCCCAAGCTAACAAAATCTGCCTACCGGCACCTCAGCTCAATAATTAACATGTTACTTGTTTTCACAGGCCAGGCTTTAACGGTTTTAAAAAGTGATCTGCCATGAAACATTCAAAAGAACTAAATGCATTCAGTCCTCAGGGTGAATTGTAAGAACTTTGATACTAACAAAACTAATGGCATTCCTCAGCTGCACTTTTGAGTTAACACATGTTAGCATGCTAGCCTGCCAAACTAGAATGATGACAATTGTAAACATACAGTACCTGCTTACCTGCTCATGTTAGCATTGTCATTAGCACCATGTTAGCATGCTGATGTTATCATTCAGCTCAAAGTACTGTTGTGTCTAAGAGAGCTGCTCTAAAAATGACTTTATTTTAGTAAACATTATCTTCTAGTGAAATAGCCTGACCTCTTAACCTCACAAAAAGTTGTGGCGTTGATATCACTGTAAACAAGTAATGTTTTTAGTTATTAAGGTTATGCATCATGGGACGAGTGTGTTTCTATGTGTGACAGTGTTGTTCTACCTTCGATTGTGATAATTGGACTGGAGGCCACAGGAAGGTGTAGCAGGTGCTGCAGCCCGGCTTCTCTGCAGACATATCCAAGGAGATCTTCACAGCAGGCCGCACTGACATGAGATGACAACACAATCACACCTGAAAGTGCACAAATATGGAACGGGTTTTTGAAAATGACGCGTGGCTCTCTACTCCAAGAGCCCCTTTGGAAAATTATCTACAGTTGGAAAGCCCTTCAAACAAGAACGGGCTAAAGAGTGGCAGATTAAACAGTGAAAGCATCTGGTGAATTTCAAAAAACAAAGCAACACAAACACAGCCATCTGACCTTCCTCATAGAGAACATCAGTCTTCTGCAGCGCCTCATCTTTTGCCACTTGCTGCTCCAATTCATTAGCTGTCAAATGAAGAAAATGGACTGATTACCACTGCAGCTGCCAGCTTAGATGTGTGTGTGTGTGTGTATATATATATATGATAGATGTATGTGTGTGTGTGTGTTTCTATATATAGATATATATATGTGTCTGTGTGTGTGTATGAGTGTGTTTCAGACAGATACAGACAACTCCTTACCCTTTCTACCACAAACATAGCGCAGCTGACCTCTCTCCTCCTTGCCAAGTACAGGCCCGGTGTCCCTGGCAACTCCCACTTCCTGTGTCCTGGCCTCTGTCAGGGCGGAGCCAACAACCCCAGATGCCTCGGAAACGGAACGAGCGAGGATGCCAAATGGAGGCAAAGAGGCAGGGAAGAGGGAGCAAGGGAAGAGGGAGCAAGGGAGAGGCTGCGGGATAGAGTACAGAGAGAGTGATGGTGGTACTGGCAGCAGAAAGCTAGTTAGAATATAAAGCACATTACTGTGAACTTGCTGCATGTTGTTGCAGTTCACCTGTGAACAGCCACCTGAGCCATAGTTGCTGTTAGTTGTCTTGTAAAAGTAGTCATGAAATCCAGTCTATAAAAATAACATGACAGTAAGTCAATCTATTGATCTATCAATCTGTCTGTCCATCCATTAATCCATCCAACCTGAGGTGGGTTGACATATGGAGGAGCCACTTTAGCTTCAGGTCTGGGCTTCAGCTGGTTGACCTGTGGGTGGCGCTCACTAAGGGGTTTATAGTCACTACTATAAGTGGTGACAAATCTCCCCAAAGGCATCAAGCCCATAGTCTGAAAGACAAAAACATACATTGTGAAAGTGTTACCTAACATGAGTTCACTATGAGTATGAGGACGGTCTAAAACACAGTACAGCTGCCCAAAGACAGGATTCACACACTACAGTATCAGGAGCAATGGTTTGACCACAGCTGTTTGGCATACAGTGGTGGAGGAAGTATTTGGATCCTTGACTCAAATAAAAAAATGCATTTTCTTTAATAGTAGGAAACAAATTTGTTCTGCAATTGCTGTGAGTAAGTCCTTGTAGGACAATGTATCATAAAAACCAATCACATTCCTCTAACAGCTATTAATTTTGTTCAATTAAAATAGAATAGCAGTGACAAGGTTGTGAGGAAAAATCTTTGTACAGTAAGAATGAAATCTGGATTTGGGTCCTCTGAGGGTTTAATAAAGAAAGATCATTGAAGAGAGAGAGGCTGATATGCATGAGCTGAGATTCAGGTTTGTAACACAGTTAACAGTAATGCTGACCGACATAGAGGCACAGTTTATGGAGGGTGACAAGTTTGCCTCGAGGCTGCAGACTCCATGTACGAGAGAGGGAAAAAGGTCAGCAAATGTGTGAAGAGGTAATAGCTCCAGCAGCAGGAGAAATGTTTTTCACATTTTTTTTTACATCCTCATTTCAATTCCAAACATACGTTGGAAAACAAATAAAGCACACTGTGGCATAATTCAACTCAAAGACGAGAGAAAATAAACAGACAAGACAAATCAAGCAGCTCAAATATCAGAGTATTTACCTTCAGGCGTTTCAAGGGAAACATCTGATGGTTTTCTTGATTCCTCAGAGTAACCTTAGTGCACCATCACAGCAGCTCAGCTCAGCTGTCTGCAGGCTCTCTGTGCCAGAGCCAGAATGTTACTGCGACTGTTTTGAATTAAACTCTGTTCATTCTATTGATGTTTACTCTGTTACCTGTGGCAACACACACCTGCTACTTACGCTTTTCTATCACATGACTCCTGCTCCAGGTTATGTGGAGCCAGGTAGGCTACTGTACATACTGCAATGCTGTGATTCAGTGACAGTAACATGGAGCACTGGGACATGGACAGTGCTCACAGAAACAGAGGAGGACTGAGTTTTCTCACGCTCTGCTCCACTTTCTCCTCATGCAGACATAAAAAAAAGTCCAAATAACACAACATAGAGTCTTGCACGCACCTCCAAGTACTATTTAAAAACCATATAATATTCTTTGTGGAGTTCATCAGTGCTGATAAGTGATTCGAAGTAGCCTCAGGGATGTACTGGGAGTGAAATTCAGCCCGGGACTTTGAGACGAAGAGGCCTTCTGTACATTTGCTGTGTGGGGGCGTGGAGAAGGATTTTTTGCAGTTATTTTAATATATAGTGTTGTACTGAATACAGTCAATTTCATTATGATGAAGACCTTCAAGAAACGTTTTAGTTTAAGCCAGACGAGCCTGAGTCAGTCAGAATGCTAAAATAGTTAAATATACCCAGAAACTACAATGCAGTCCCATAAAATAGAGCAGTGTGTATGTGTGTGCATAAAAATCAAATCCCTCATCTTCAACTCTGAGTAGGCCTATCCCTGTGCTGGACCCTCTGCTTTTACTGATTGTACAGCTACATATGCAGGAGACGAACATCAGTAACAAATATAACTAACAATAATCCACACCGCCCCTGTACCTGTCACTGTTTCTGGTTCCATTGTCCTTCTCCTCCTGCTGCTTCTCTTCATCGTCCTTCTTCTACAGCTTCTCCTGTTCCTCATTCCTTCAACTGTTGTTTATAATATATATAGCCTAAATATATAATATAGCCTATTTGCCTAAACATAAATGCATATAAAAATAATCTCAGGTTATGTGTTGCCACAGCACCTTTCCACCAAGGAAGAGGTTGGTTAATTTGGCACATTTAGCTGCCTCTTGTACCAACATTTTTTTTTCCCTTCTTAATTCATATTTTTTGAACTCCAGCTGGAAAGTAAACTCCTTTGATCGGTGCCATTGAGCCAATCAGATTTCAACAAAAACGAATTTCATCCAAGTTGGGAGTGGCGCTGGTATCCCCCTCAATGTTGAAAGTATTAGTTTGGCCCAGTCTGATAGACACAGACAGCGTTAGCTGCAGCTGACTGGCCGGACGGTGCGGATCATTTAAAGTTGAACATAAGAAACTGAAAAATAAAAACTCTTGAATACCAGCTGGTTCGGCCTGAAATGGACCGGCCATTCGGGAATGTTCCCGAAGTTCCTGATGGCCAATCTGCCCCTGAGTAGCCTATATATTTTATGAATGTTAACAGTCATCAATATTTTCTTACAACATAGTAGAATACCTTATGATTCAGCAAAAATATGTGGTGTTAACTGCATTTCATCAGTGTGCACAGCAAAGTGTCTGAAATGGACCTTAAGAGCTGGATGCATAATTCGGCAGAACAAATGATGAAAGCTACCTGCCGAGATTTGCGTCCACCTCTTTTCTCAGCATGTACCAGTGTTGCCTACCGCGAGATGCATGCAATTCTCGGCAGGCATGCAGAATAGCTCCGCATTTTAAATTCTAATACAGCAAGAGGCATGACTGCGGTGAGCAACATGGTGTGATACAGATTGCTCTGGTTCAGTTTTATAGTGGTGTTTCCAGGAACAGGGTATTTATTTGAACACGGTCATGTGGCAATATGAAGATAAAAAAGACAACTATTTTCATTCCCAGATTTACAGCAATCACTTTTATAATTAAAACAGTCAGATCTAACTGAATGAAACTTTAGTTGGACATGGAAAAACTATACCCCATTTAAAGTTCCTCTCTTTGTGTATGAGGCACTACGGTGGTACTTAAAGAGTCATCATCTGCTCTTGGCAGTATATTTAAGCTGCTGTATACTCTTGGATTCATATTGAAGCTCTGCAGGTCCCAGACAATAATACGTTTCGTCAGAGGAAAACTCGGCAGCCTCGGCCTCAAAATTACAAAACGTATGACAGGAAAACAATTGTGTTGTGAACAAAGATTGTTTTCAAGATGCATCAAATAATGTCACAGTACACGTGGCTCCGTGGGAATACGGGCTTCTTGCTAGTTATTGCATTAACAAATGCAGACACAGTGGAGTGGAAAGGTTGTGTAATAGCACCATCTGCTAGTAAATGACAAAAGTGTTGGTTTTGTTACACAGACGTCCAATGTACCAAACAATTCATCTGCTCAAGACAGAGCCCACTTACAGCCCTGTTTTTTAATCAATATTTCACTGTTTTGGATGCTCTATGTTATTTGGAATGTGGTTGTATGGACAGAAATAGTGTTTTGAAGAAAACTCCCAATACCAGTGAACATATAAACAGTAAATATGGCAAACACATGGACATTCACCTGGTGTATTTTGAAAAATTGTGTAATAAATGTATAAGTTTCTTTTCATCTGTTTTACAGATACATTTGTATTAGAAGATATTCAGTTGCATTATAACCTACAGGATGATGGCTGGGATGTGATGGTCTTTAATAAATTCTGACCTATCAAAGGAGACCAGAATCATGCATCTAGGCCTAATGGCATTTTTACTGGAAATAGGTGCAAACAGCTGGTAGTTACCAGCAGGTTAAAGGAGTCATATGTCTGCCCATAATAACAGAATAACATTTAAACAGTGAGCATCTTTAAAACCTACACTTGCATTTAGGAATTTTAAAATGATACAACTTACTTCAGACATAACAGTGATTTTAAGGATCACAGCTTAGATGGAACTGCAATTATCCTGGGAGATTATTCACAACCCTGAAGGAGCTTTCTGTCAAGTTGCCAGTATTTTTATTATAAATGTCAAATGTAAACAAGTGGTCTAGACAGTCCAAATTAAAGTAATATTGATTCCACTGTCAGAATAACCGGCATGGAGCTGTAAAAAAAACTTTGTTCAACCACAGTCTTGGTATCGTGCAGTGAGATAAAATAAAGTGCAATTATTACACAATCTTTATGATCATTATCATTATAGTAAGAGTTATTAGCGAGGATGATAATAATCATATCTTGGCCCATACATTTTCCCTTTAGCTGAGCACTGATTGGTTTGAACTCTCATTGGCTGCTATTGAAAGTGTGTCGGTAGAAAATGTCGACGTTAGCTGTGTAATCCATAGTTATGGTGGCGCCCATGCTCCGAGCCCCCAGACTAGCGCCTCCGAGGGCCGAAGATTGCTGCAAAATCAGGAGGCTGTAGCCACGGAAACGACCCTTGAACTTGTCAGATGACGCCACTTTATCCAAGACCTCGGTGAACCCTGATCAGAGACAGAAATGCAGAAAAGAAGGAGAGGAAACTGAGATTTAGAGGAACAGTTTTATTGTGGCATTAAAATGATGGGGCCCATTTTCTTGATTTGTGGGACACTGACCGGGCTTCAGAAGCTCCCAGCTCTTCCACACTGAGCCCTCACACAGGATGGGCAGGCCGAGGTCACTACTCAGTAGAGGCTGTCATGACAGACAGATGAAGACGTTACAAGAAACAAATGTACATAATGTTTCAAACGAATGAATGTGTCTGTGTACGTTACCTCTTGTGCTGCAGGTAAAACTGCTTCAACATGTTTTGCCAGGACTCTCCCAGCCTGAGTGAACACATACCGACAGAGAGCATCCCCTGCTACTGCACCTGAAACACATGCACACAAAACTTTTATTTTGACCTTCCACTCTAATCTTTTCCTTTTCTTTCTTTTCACAACAGAACCGAGCAGGAAGTGATGCAGCGCTGACCTTCAGCCAGCTTCTTGCAGAAACCAGCGAAATGGGACTTCTGGAAGTTTCTGTAGAGGTGCGGCAGCATGCCCATCAGATCTGACACCTGAGAAAAAAAATTCCACGTTTTTCC
The DNA here is from genome assembly GCF_021292245.1 of Micropterus dolomieu. Classification (NCBI taxonomy): domain Eukaryota; kingdom Metazoa; phylum Chordata; class Actinopteri; order Centrarchiformes; family Centrarchidae; genus Micropterus; species Micropterus dolomieu. The sequence goes on along the minus strand of NC_060161.1, from coordinate 14,399,455 downwards.
ACATACGCATGTTTTCCCAGCATGCATCAGAAGAGAGAAACGCCATCAGGTGACAATCAACGGATTTTTTGTTCCAAGCCCCCGGACCATTTCTTAATTTGTGCGTCAGCACAAAGATGCGTGAATGTGCTTTACTCAGCACTTCCCAGCGCAAACGTGAGCTGGTATCCTTGTATAAGTGAACACACTGCTCACTGACCTGGAAGTATTCCTCCATGGCTTTTGTGACACGTGTAACGTCGTGAGGGGGAGCGACCAGGTTGTCTCTGGCATCAAACACCGTCTTCACCGCCGAATGAGCGATCCAGAACGCTGAAGGATAGGAAGACGCCTAAAGCATTGGGTATAATCAATAAAGCTATAAATTATTCATACACATATTGCCATGGTTACCTGATCCTTCATCACCCATCATGTGACCCCAGCCTCCGCAGCCAATCTGGGAGCCATCGGGATTGAGTAACTTGCAATTAGAGCCGGTCCCTGATATCAGCACTACACCTCCTGCAGAAAAAACAGAGCTGTAGATGTGATAATAACGAAGACTGTGTTGATTTCATTAGGCCATAAAGTTTGGAAAGACATACTATAAATGGGATTGCTTTTACACGGCCACACCTAAGGGGGTAAAGTATCAAGCCTTGCCCTGTCATGACATTTATTAACTCTACTTTTAACTGTGAGTATCTTTCAAATGTAAATTTAGGTTGTTCAAAAGTGTAAATTAATCTACAGTAAAATCATTTACTAAAAAATATCTGATGTGCACATTTATATCCTATAAAAATGTTTATAATATAGAATATCTATGGCTTTTAGTTACATTTTAGGCAAATGTATATAGTATAAATCGTTGAAAATAAGAATGCTTTTGCGAGTGACATTAAATTTAGTGTAAATGCATGCAACTCCTTAATGCATGTCTCTCCAGCACTGTTTAGTTTTATGCCGAGGTCTGACAGCAGGACAATGACACAACAGAAAAGGACCAGTTACCACGATCGCTGGCAGTCGCAATGGCGCCGATGGCATCGGTGGTGATGAAGTAGTGCTGGCTGAGAGTGGGGAAGCGTTCCTTCATCTGAGAGATCAGTTTGTCAATAGCATCCTTCTGCTCCCCTCCACTCAGTGACATTCCCTGCACACACACACACACACACACACACACACACACACACACAGAAATATGTGTTGAGATTTTTCTCCTTGCCACTTCTTAACCAAATACTTTCATTAGAGGACAACAAAAGTGTAAAGGCATTAGACAAACTGTTTTACTGACCAATGAGCATAGTGGCGTGTTTGGATCCAGCCCTGCCTCCACCTTGGCTCTCTGGACCATGTCGTTGATGACTTCAATACATTTGTCCACACCAACCAACTGTACACACACACACACACACGTTTTTGAAGTTTCTTGGCATTTGTTTTGGCTATGAAAGGGGAAAAAACATCTATCAAACCTATGAGGCTAGTACAAACCATTCTTCACTGCCAACCCTAATTTGTTTCCTACATTTCTCTTAACTACCCCTCCTACCATCCCTGCTTCTGCTCACCCAGTGGTTGGTGGATGGTCCCTCTGTCTCTGCCAGGATCTTTCCATCTGCTGCCACCAACACCACTTTGGAGTGGGTCCCTCCCCTAGAGAAACAGAAGCACGTGCATACAGCACACACCATCAAGGCAACATAAAGAACAAACAGATATTCATTTGCTGTGATATATAGACTCACAGGTGAGGCAGCAAGGACTCAGATACTCCTTGTTTTGAAGTGCAAAAAGGGTCTAAAATATATATTTTTCACATGTACATTCACGTCATTTGTAAAGAAGTTGCTGCGAAATTTCATATGGCAGTGAGTTACCCACAGCATGTAGGTGCATGTAAGGGGGAGGAAGTGATCACGAGACACGCACACAGTCAGAAGACAATGCTATAGTCAGTATGAAATCTTTCAGTATGAGCCATTACCCTAACTTTCTACATGGCAACCGCTAAAACACGAATAAAATCCTGGTATACACACTATTCCTAACTGACAATTAAAAAAAACACCATTGGGCAAGTTTCTTTGTATATTTTAACTCATTCTCACCCCTCTACTCCACCGAACACCGATGCCATATTTCAATTCCTGTTTTGGTCCAAGGGTGCAAATATCGCGAGAGCAGAAGCTGAGCTCCCACTTGCATTGCTGATTATTGGCCAGCAGATGGCAGCAGTGTTAAGGAAAAAAAGCAACCTGAACCGACAGTCAATAACATCTTGCTGTGCTCATGATTTATATATATAACATATAAAACATCATGTATACAGCAGCAGGAAATGTTGGTCTGTACCAGGTACTGGGTTTTTTTATACTGCTAAGAGTCTGTGTGACAAAAAGGGAACGACAGGACTAATAGGTTTTTTTCGTCTTGTGAAGGAACACCGGCAAATTAAAAACCCATTATGTGTCTTGACGCATGGTCTAAAAATCCATCCTCAGTGTCAAGAATAAGAGATTTTGCACCTTTTGGTTATGAGCTGAAAACAGCGACAAAAACTTTGAGTTACACTGTGAGCCAGCAAGAGGCATCTGCAACACATTAGTTTGGGGGGCAGCTTCTTTTTGCCAACATCTCCTCCTTCGAAAATAACCATCATTCTTTGGCAACTTGTAAATTCTTATAGTAGCTCTGTAGTAAAATATATCTGAATAATAACAGTGAGTTCACTGAAACCTGTTCTTACTTTACAGTTGTTCGGATCATCTAAATGAGTAAATGTCAAATGACATCAGTCTTCTATGAGATGTAGCCTCTAGTCCCTACTGGTGCCCTACCTTATTTGCCAAAATAAACACTACCTGCTGTTTGGTGCAGTTTATAGTACAGTTTACATTGTGCATCTATAGTTTCTATGTGCGTGTGTCAGAGCTGCAACCAACAGAGAAGTTACACAAGAGCGAGGAGGAGGGAAGAGAGGAGGAAGAAGAGCGGCTCGGTGCGCTCACCACGCGCTGCTCACTCCTCCTGCAGGGCGAGAGCTGCGTCAAGCATCACAGGGTTACCACGATACCGGATGTCACCTAATTCAGATTTCAATTTCATGTTTCAGGTTCACAGTATGGTTTTCATTAATTGCAAATGTGGTCATACTTCATGCACTCTATCAACTAAAGTAGACTACAGTGTTAACTTAAATGTCAGGAGCCTGTCTTGTGGAGACCCCCTGAATCAGAATCTAGTTTAAGAGCCTTGATTGTTTATCATTGAGGACACACAAAAAATTGTTTTGCCCTGGGGCACATAAGATGGGTAGTTTGACCCTTGCTAATTACATAAATATTTCTGAACATGTAATAACTTTCCATGATGTTCGTTAATTAGGCTTTATTGTGAAAGCTGTAGCCGGAAGCTGCATGGTGTGTAGTAAGTGTGGCTTTCCACTGGTCCTGCCCTGCAGGAGGAGTGAGAGGCGACAGATAGGCGACCCGCCGACAACATTTGGACATTATTTAACTTTGTCGGGACCACCCAGCCACTGTTTGGACATTTTTATTTCCACCATGACACCCTGAACTGTGCGCGAGCGGCACGATAAATTACTTTTGACGGCCCGGGAGCGGAAGTGAGAGAAGGGGGAAGTTGTTAGGGTATATAGGAAAAATAAACCCCTAAAAAGTGTTTTTTGTCCTGCGTCAAGTTCAAGTCAGATCTCGTTTTTCAAGAGGGAGGGTGGCCCCGGAGCGTTTGGGGGGCATGGACACCCACGTTAAGGAGGGACAACTTTATGTGCAGCATCAAAAGTTTGGAAAGGTAAGTCCAAGAATGAACAGTTATTTTGTTTGGACGGCTGTAGCGTTGACTCAAATGACCCAAACGAAAAATATCTGTAGCTAGAGACCCCATAATACATCTTTTGAGGATGCTATAGGCCTATAACTAGATCTTGGATATAAATGTAATAGGAATATTAAAGGCTTACATCAGTTATAATGGAGGAGATAACATCCCACGAAGCTCTTTAAAGGTCACAACCTAAAATGTTTCATGAGTCATTAGGAATGTTATAGAAGTACCACAGGATAGTAAGCCATATAGTAAGTAAGAAAACGCCACGTTAAGGTCACTACTGCCTATCAAAACTATATATAAGTCCTTATAGAAAATAGACAGTGATGTTATTCGTGACAGAAAAAAATCTAACGATTCTCTCCAGAAACATATGAATGATGAAAAGCAGCGCCATATTTTTTAGGACACAAATAAAGGCTGTTAATGTCAGTTTAGGTAAAGGCACCACAAATCCTCACAGCAGTGTTATATGCAGGTATTTTATGAAAAATAAATTATCCAGGAAGATGGCAGTGTCCCATTAAGTCTTAAACATGTTTTTCATTAACAGTGACGTTAAATGAGGCTATTCCCAGTTGCGAACCAGAAAGGAGCGTTTCACATCATGACAAATAAATAGAGCACATATTGGTGCAATTACAGAGCAGCCATTATACCTAGTGTTCTTCAAAGGCTGAACCTAGCTGCAGAGGCAGGAAGTGATCGAACTTTTTTACTGATCTGGCCTTGTTTTGATGTGGTGGTATGGAGTAAACCTGCCATGCATATCTGAGTGTGAGCAGTGTGCATGTGTGTTTATGGGAGGGTATAAGCTGTAGTGACATTCAGAAAATGGAGGGGGACGGAAATGCATTAAAACCAAAGTGGACTAAAGCACCTTTTTGGGGGAGTAAAGGAGGACAGCCAGATAGGTTGGAGAGGTGTTGCTTGTGTGGCTGTGTGTGAGCAACTGACACCTCCTCACTCACTTTGTTGGAGTAGATAAGTGAGCTGCCTGGTGAAAGCTGTTACATTCACTTTTGCAATGTGACTTTCCAAAATATAGCCTACACCTCACAAAGAAAGCTAGAAAGCACAGAGCTGGAGCCTTGACACAACGGTGAAAGAGACGTTTCTCTCAAAGTTGGCAGACATATTTCCACTTCCATCTTAGCTGCACATACAGCTGTTCACACCATTGCAAACACTGTCAACAAGCCGCCTCTGACACTCTGTGATCTCGTGTTTTAGATTAGGAGATCACACAGCAGGACTGGACGCAGTTAAGTGTCAGTGATAACACCTCTGTGTGTGTGTGTGTGTGTGTGTGTGTGTGTGTGTGTGTGTGTGTTTGTTTGGATCCCTGGCCTCCATGCAACCTTGCCTTTGCCTTCCAGCGCACCGCTGGAAAATAAATCATTTACTCTTTAAGATTTGTAAGAGGGTCTTTGTCTAGTCGTCTCTCTCTCTCTGGTCAGATGAGATGGATCAACAAAACATTCGGGCCCTGTTTCCTGCCCTGAAACTCACGCAACAATAGACATTCGTGCTCCCAAAACACAGTTTCAATGCCTTTTACCAACAGCAGAAAATACTATAGCAAATGAACAAACAAAATCTCCACGTTTTCAAAAATAACACGTTATCTTTGCGGAGTAGGGCAGAAGAGAACAGAGGTAGATAGAAACGCGTCAGAGTATAGAAGAATAGCACAGGAAGCTCAACGTCTGAAAGTGTTGAAACTGGTGTAAGGTTTGTTTTGTGAGTTACGCAATCGTTGTAGCTGTCAGTGGACGCACACACTCACAGGCTCGTTCCCATGTGGTCGGTCGGAAAATGTGACTTAGAAGTGCAACCCAGTGCAACCGCGTCCAACCCAGGTTTCAGTTTCAGAGTTTAAACTGCAGGCTGTTAGGATGAAAACCATCAAGATGCATCGATGTTTCATGTGCTTTTTACTTTGATTTTAATATACAGGATAGTTGACAGTATTTGGGGAGTTAATATTTTTGACTATTTGAGACTGTTGTGCAAAAGAAAAATTCTAATTAAACTTTGCCCAAACCACTACATTGAAAAAATGGACAAGACACATGTGTTTGATCATTGGACAGTTTTTTTTTGTCTTCGTTTGCCAATGTTGCTTTCTGAAGAAACCTTTTTAACCTGAAAGTTGATTGTCTTGCTGGCACCAGAGGCCCCAAGGTTTGTTTGACATTCCCGAATGAATCAGATTGTTTTACCTCATGCTTGTCCTCGCTGCGCTGGCTCGAACCCCAGTTTAGGAACCATTTGATAACCATTTATAGTTTTTTTTTTTTAGACAAAACAGCTATAGGAAGAAGCTAGCTTGATATTCTCAGTACGGACATAATGGCCGAGGCGAAGAGACCGAAGAGGATGTTGACGGAAGAAGCAAAGAGTGACCGAGCAAGAGGCCGGACTAAAGTAAATCTCGGACTGTCTTTAAGTCATTGGCGGGAGCTCCGTGAAATAAAAGTCAGACCCTTCCTGGCCTTCCTGCTGTTGGACTAGTAAGGAATATTACCTGGCTTGAGACATCTTGCGTTGCGGCACTTACTTGATGTTTGGCTGTGCAAAGTGGTCGACTTGCTAATTTTTGATAATAGCCTAAGTCAGCCCATTTCAACAGAGGTTTAGCTGCTAGCATGTTATAGCCAGGCGTTAGCAGCGTAGTGTCTCAAGTTGTTGTGTCACAAGGGATTGATTCTAATCGTATTCTAATACAAGTATTTTTGTGCATTTATGCCTTCATTTGATGGTACCTAGGAGATTTAAGAGTAAATGAGGAGGGAGGTCTTTAACCTTTTGGCCAACAGGGCGCCACCAAATTGAAAGATTAATTGATAAAGACAGCAACTGACACTTGTAATTACACTTTGTACAGCAATAGTCACTGTGAAAAGTCATTCATTGTCATCCTTTCATTCAGACGTATGGTTAAAGGACTACTCCAGCGTCTAAGTATTGCTCTTCCATAAAGTTGTGCAGTGTGAACATAAGCCGAAACATGTATGCATACTGATGACATTGCTGTTTTGTCAGACTTCTCCAGAGACACAGGCGACATTAACTGTTTTCAAGTAGAACTCCTCGTGACGAATAAACTGAACTTCATGTGCAGCACTGGCGATGTGCCCCTTTAATGAAACACTGGAGATCTGAAACACGTCCCAGGGCCCTCTCAAACACTACTGCAGGACACTGGAAGAAACATTTACCTGCACTTCCCTCTGCAGTCTGACGCACGCTGCATCACAAAGATATTCATAACATCCAGAGCATGGCGCGGTCTCAGCCAGTCATTATCTGCTGTTTTCCTGTAATTACAGTCATTTGATTCCTTGTGTGGCTGAAAGACGTGCAGCTGAGCGATGTGATTGTGTAAAAGATTTAGTGTGAAGATAGTGGCCTGTGCGTGCACCTGCTTGTCTGCCACACACACATATTCAGATCTCAGAGGCTTTGACCTGCAGTCGGTGGTTCTGTAGCACCCTGAAACTACAAAAAGCTTTTAGTTTGACGTTGATGTTGGCAGCTACCCGTAGAGGCTGCAAATGTGGGGATGGTAGACGATGAAGACAGCTTCATCCAGGAGCTAGCTGCCATTTAAGCCGACGGGGTGTGTCAGAGTAAAGTAGTATTACACACCCTGAGGCTAGATTTATACACAAGGAATCACATCTAAAGCAAGAACTGCCTGATGGATTAATGGGATTTTAATTTGTCTTTTCTCTACATTTGTCTTGTCATGGGTAGTTTCTTAGATGCCAAATCATCATTCTCTGAAAAAAAAAGACCAGATCATTTGTAGTATGGAGAAATAACTTGACGCAGGACAGCGTGTAATTCCCCACATATATACCTGTAGGCGTAGAATGGCATGATTTGGTCATTTGCTGATGTGAAGTAGAGGGGAATGATTTGACGTGCAGAGTTCTTACTCACAGTGATTGGAATAGTTGGTGTGAATCCCATAAGTCCAATTACTGTCACACCAACACTCATTCATTTTTAATTGTAGTATTCTTTCCTAAGCCAAATTCAGTACGCTTTCTGTCTGTCATGCATCTCGGTATGAAGTAACTTTGCTTATTGCTTTCTTCACAGTAATCTCCTCCTAAGTAAGTCATTAGTTCAGACATAATTGTAGCTGTGGCCTGAACATGAGTGTAATTCCGTTGGCGTTGGTAATGTGGTTCTGAAGAAACCCAGAAAAAAGACGTTTACTGTAAATTGAAAACTGTAACTGAGGACTGTTTTCCAGTAAGACTATTGGTGGACACAGAACGGTTGATCCTATTGTGAGCATGTCTTCACAGAACTGACTGATCTTCTGATGGCGTGTGATAATAATGCACCATTTCATATTTGCACAAGCCAACCTGTTTGTGTCTGAGGGACGGTCGATCTCCCTCAGGTCAGTGCAGACACTGGGACATTTCAGTCGGGGTGGGGATCATTTCACTTCATATCAATTTAATCCCATTCTGCTTGTCATTTCCTGTTCTTCTGAAATCCTGGTTCCTGTTTTTGGTACATTATCAGAGCCAGAAAAGAAGCAAAAGCAAAATCATTTGTGTGATTGAGGCAAACACGACACAGCTGGCTAATAAGTTTCAGTTTCATGTGATTTTTGTGAAAAGCCCATTCCTTTCCTCCAGAGTTGACAGTGGACACTTGTTGGATTACAGTGCATTTATTCAAGATAAAGGACAGTGTATGTGTTGGATGGGAGTTAGATGAAGTTTTTAGTCTGTTGGCACTAGGACTGAACAATTAAGAAGAATTTGAAGAGGCGCTATATTTGTTATAGGTGACTATTTTATCCTTTTAAATGAAATATTGTTGCGCTGCGGAGATGTCCTGGCCTACACATCATATTCTAGAGACTTAAGAAAACATCTTTGTTTAATACAAATCCCTGCAAAAATCACACACCCTAATTCACTAAATGTTTTTCAATGAAAAAGTATGTATACGTTATCATTCCCCATCATCAAAAATCAAATGCGTTTAGCCCTAGCTGGCACTGTATGTCATTCTGTTGTTGTGAGCATGCCGCAACTCGTGTTACCCAACTTGACCCACTTATGGACGTCGTTATCGCTCTTGAAATATTTGTCTGCTCCACTAATAGGCATTAGTCAGAGGATCCACGACACGTGCTCAATAGCACTTTGGTTAAACTCCACTCGCCTTGGTGCAATAACACAGAGCTGATCATTTGGTGTTTGGTGAATTTTTTTGGAGAGGTTAACATAAAGTTGTTTATTTCAAATGTGACTCTCAGTTTAGGTTATTCAGTTCTGGTGGTCAAAAAACAACAACAACAACCTAACAGCGTGTCAGTGTATTATTTACTTAACTCCACTCTTCCTAGTCACAGTTTCTCTACTGCAGTCCTAATGTTGGACTCCTGACATGTTTGAAAGTTTTATTTTGTAGACACAGCAGAGGACTGAGGTCAGGGCAGCAGCTCTGCGGTCAAAGCAGTGGTCTGCCTGTTTCCCTTCTTCTCCCTCTTTCTTGCTTTCTCTTAAGTACACATTACACAGTACACACACACACACACACACACACACACACACACACACACACACAGCTTTCCTCTGTTGTCCTCCTCCCTCCCTTTAACACACATAATCTGCTTTCTGTGAGCTGAGCCACACAGACAGCTAATGTATTACTGTGTTAATGTACTGACTGATGTACAGGGTTGACACGTAAACAGGAACACTGTGTAGTCATTCTGCATTAAATAAGATTACCAGGATAACAACAAATAAACAAGGAAGCAACAGTGTTGTGTCGCACTTTGCTCAAGGGCACTCAGGTCCGGTCCATGGAAGTGGATTCCATTTCTTACACTGGCCTGATGCAGCTGATACTCTATGGGACTTGCAAAGAGACTGTTCAAATAACAAAACTGAAAGCTTCACACACACACACACACACACACACACACACACACACACACACACACACACACACACACACACACACACGCAACGGTATAATAGTCCTTTGTGCTGTGTTCTCTTGAACAGGCAGGACATCAGTGAGGAAGTTTCTCTCCCTCCCTGTCAGATCTGTTTTGCATAATTTCCACTCAGTGTATTAGTGGCTGATAACGGTCTGTTGCCTTATATGGAGCAGCTGCTTCACATGCAGACATGCACACACCAACGCAGGGACCATATTGCAACAGGGCTTAATGTTTCACACTCTGTTCATGTATCCTGCACAATCACATGTTCATATGGACTGAAAGTTCATAGCATCTCAGAGTCTGTGTGTGTGTGTGTGAGCATGCACTTGTGCACAAAAACAGATGGTCCACAATGCGTCATGGGGAATAATGAAAACAATACAAACAGATGCACATACCCATATGTATATACAGCACACGCATACACTGAGGCACACCTGGAAGCAGAACAAGGAAGCAAAGAGAATCCTGGGTAATGACAATCCCACACATTTCCTGTCCTTTCTGGCAGTTAATTGTAACGGGTTGGAGTATGTGCATGCACATGTGCAAGTGATGACTTATGAAACCTGCCATATGTGTGCCTCAGAAATTTTAAACTGGCTCTCATGTATGCGTGCACCTTTGCTCTTGCAATAATTGTGATGTTTATTTATGACACCATCATTGCAGCTGAATTTGCTGTGAGGGTTAAATAGTTAATTGTGCTGCACAAAAGCCCTGGGGCCCCGGTTCTATCGGGCCCATCATGCAAATAATAATTACACTTTCAGACTGATAGCTATCTCTTATCTTTGTGCTGTGTATGATAGTGCTGTGAAGTAATCATTTTGAGGTAACTTCATGTAATTATTTCCATTGTATGCTACTTTATACATCTACTGTACATTTAAGAGGGAAATATTCAACTTTTACTACACTACATGTATTTAGCAGTAACTCTGCAGATTAAGATTTTACTTACAAAAGAAAGGTTTATAAAAATATGATAAACTGTTACAGATTGAACAACCCAACAGCATATAAAGAGAGCTCAACCTTAACTAGCTGCAACAGCAAAATGCTTCTTCTAAATGAATGACTCAGTAACAATAGTTTTGTTACTATGTTTTTAGACTTTAACTTGTAATAGAGTATTTTTTCTGTTGTGGTATTGCTACTTTTCTGCATTTGGAGCCCGACCGATTTATCGACTGGCTGACACAATCGGCTAGTGTTTATCTTGGAAGATATGCAAATAGAACTTTCCACTGAAATGTATAATCATCATTAAACTTTCACAACATCTTTGATAGCAATGTTTAGAAAGCCTTTTTCGCAGAATACATTTGACCTGTAGTTGTAATGTATGGAATGTAGGGGAAAACACACACACACACTCTGTGAAGAAATGTAGAAATAAGACGAGGCATAGCGTGACGTGGGGTAGCCAAACACACTTACACAGTCCAGAGGGTTCAATGGATGACCGGGACTTCCCAAACAATTGTTGAGTTCTTGGGTCTCATGTAGTTTTACCAATATATACAGTATACATATAATCACATGTATACTAGTTTCTGTCGTGTGTGTCATCATGTCGATGTTACCACCTGGAGTCTTACACCATCGCAATACAATACTGTCTTAATGTTCAGTATTGTGTATGTAAGTTGTGCAGTCATGTCCCTTTTTGTCCCTGTGGAGGAAGAGATCATTGTTAACCGATGCTTCCTCACTGCTGTCCTCAGGAAGAGATGATTCACCTGTCACCTAGTTTGGTCATATTTTTAACCTGTTAGAGACCACGGCACACTTGAAAATAGGTCACATTGAGGCAGAAAGCGAAGTCGGAGTCATTTAATCCTGGGAAATTAGATAGCATGTAATCCTAAAAAAAACTTGTGTTTTTCTTCATTTCATTTCAGTCCAGTAAAAACAAAATCACCTTAAACACTGTATTTGTCTTCATAACTTAAATACGTGTAGACATGTGCAGATTGAGAGTGGCTATGTTAAAAAAGCGACCACCTATGCCCAAAATAACTCAACACCAATAGTATGAGGTAAATTAAATAAGATAGAAGTTGATGCCCCCCCCCGCGACCCTGTGCGCAGGATAAGCGGTTGACGATGGATGGATGGATGGAGAAGTTGATGTCCTTTGTGGTTATATCTGGTTTTGGGGGCAGATCTTGTCCATGTTTAGGTTCCAGTTTTAGTTGTCTCACTAAAATCTTACTCATTTGGATCAAACTGGAAAAAACCTTCTTAGTACCTGTTTTGAAATTGGGAGGAAATTGTTATTTTCTTTAAAAGTAGTGGTGACTAATGCTATAACTGTGGTCTGCTGCTGCTGATTGATTGTAGAGGAAGCAATGGTGTGTGCAACAGATATGAGTCAAACTGCGTTCGATTTATCACCACATGCCTCCTACATTAAGCCTCAGTCAGCAGAGTAGAACTAAGAGAAAGACCCGGAAATATAATTTTGACTCATCCTCTGTGGACTAACGTTTAACGTTCTCCACTTCTCTCTTCATCCGTTTTTGATTATTTGTGGCAAACTCTGCATTTTGCGTTTCCCCATTGCTGTCTCATGTCTCAAACCACGCGCAGAGTGTTCTTCCGTCCCCAAACAGATGTGAAGAGGACAGATGTGTGTTGCAACCTCCCTTTTCCCTGTCATCCCCTCCAACCTTCTCCCCTATTTTCTTCTACTTTCAGTTTTAGGTTTAAATTCAGAAATAGCCTAAATGAAATGTCGGCTTACTACTCTCTAGGTGGGGCCAAATGGATGTCATATAGGTTTAATACAAATAAGAGAAATAAATACATAACAAATCTAAAGTCTGAAGATCTAGAAAAGTTCAACATCAGAATCAGCTGTATTGCCAGGTAGGTTTACACATACAAGGAATTACAATATACATTTAAAATGTTTAATGCTGTAAATAAAAAAAGAAAATGAGAAAAGAAAAAAAGCTTTCAATAAATGTTTTTAAAGTGAGTGAATAAATCCAAAATTGTAACTCTCACCCTGGGTCGTCAGTGCGCATGTGTAGGCGTAGCTTGTGTGTGTGTGTAGTTGCAGTGGAGGAACACTTGCTGAAGAGACCGAGCCCCAGCTTCACTGGTGTTGTGCCCATAGGCTGTGCCTAGTTGTCCGCACCTCGCAGGACTTTGGGATAATTTATCACCGTTAATGAACCACACAAAGAATATCATATTATTTTTAAATAGCCTGCTACTTGAAATAGACCTGGGAGGAACTGAGAGAGAGAGAGAGAGAGAGAGAGAGAGAGAGAGAGAGAGAGAGAGAGAGAGAGAGAGAGAGAGAGAGAGAGAGAGAGAGAGAGAGAGAGAGAGACTTCAAAAAGCCTCAGTTTAGCTGAAAATTTACAGTGTAAGTTGAATGAATAGAGACTGTACAATACAGCTTCTCAAGATTAAAGCGGAGCCACCATGTGTAAAATATATATATATATTAAGGGGACAACATTACAGATCATTCACTTGAAATACGAAAACAATTTCTCTACTGAAAAAGTACACAAACATGGAAATTCAAAGAAAGAAAATTAAAATGGCAAAATAAGTAAATAAGTAAAATCTTATCTTACATTTTAATATCTTACTTACAACTCAGTAATATGTAGTAGTAGTATATGTTGTTGTTGGAAGTATTAAGATTAAAGCAGCATTAATACATTTTATGGCCAGATTATCGCCATATAAAATTGGCATATGGCGAATGTGTTAGGAAACAGTCGCCTATTTACAAAGACACAGACCAACATCAACTTTACATTTATTCATTTAGCTGTCGCTTACAATGGCTATTTTCAGAGGTCGCACACCTCTGGAGCAACTAGGAGTTAAGTGTCTTGCTCAGGGACACATTGGTAGGTGTGTCACAGTAGGGAGTTGAACCCGGGTCTCTCACACCAAAAGGCATGTGTCTTATCCACTGCTCCATCACCACCAATTTGGAGAAACTTTAACGTCCAACATCGACTCTTCTTTTAGTCCTGTTCTTTTTTTCCTGAGGGAAATATCTGGCTCTGTAGCTGATAAATTCTCCACTAAGTTCTCCAGCTTGTCGCTAACATTGTCTGTCTGCTGCTGGGTGCTTAGCAGGTAGCGTACAGTGGGTTTTTCTTGTGATGAAAGCAGCAGCCTGCTGCTTCTAAAAACAACACTGATGAGAGTGAACAAAACCATTAAAGATCTAAAGGAAACTGACTCACCTTTCACTTCACACATAGTTATTTTTTCTGTTGTTACTAGAAACTTTTGATAAAAGGTTTCTTTTTTATTCTTTTCCCTCATTTTCCTGCTCATCAGAAATGGAAGAAGAACTGGTTCGTCCTCTACCCCGCCAGCCAGAATGGCATCGCCCGCCTGGAGTTCTACGACTCACCGTCGGGCGGAGGGGGTGTGGCCGGCGGAGGCTCGGGAAGCGGTTCCAATGAGAAAACCAGGAAGCTCGACAAGAAGATCATCCGCTTGTCTGAGTGCATTTCCATCCTGCCGGCGCTGACGGAGAGCTGTCCCAAAGAAAACATGGCAGCATTCTGTGTGGAGACCAACGACAAGACGCACGTGTTCGCTACAGAGAAGAACGCCGCAAAAGACTGGATGGATACCATGTGCGACATCGCATTTCAGGTATCTTTACACTTTGTGTGTGTGTGTCAAAAAACAGGTTGACTAACACTAAACTAAACAAGGTACAAGCTTCCTGTATGTGTGTTATTTGAATGCGTTGGTATTTTTTGTCTATCCACAAAATGTTTTTTTCTCTCACTGTCTCGGCTCTCCGTTTATGAGTATTCCAAAGTTTCCCACACATCCCTGGAGTGTCTACACAGGCCACAGCAATCACACACACATGAACAGTACACATTTGCAGAGGAAGCCAGAGGGAGTTTCCAGGAGGAAGACTTCATCCGCTTCGTTCTCTGTCGCAGCCTCTCGGACTCTTTATTCTTTTTCTCTTTCTCTCACTCTTTGCCTACTCTATCCTTCCAGTGGATCCCACTTTCTCCAGGTTTCCCCTGCTTGTGTTCGTGCTCACTTCAAAGTTCAACACATAAACCAAAGAGCAAACTCCTGCGTGTAAACCCTAAAAAATAACATACTATTAAATCCTAATTTGGTGCCGTTTTCAGCTGGCTGACTGTCAGTGTCTGTGTGTGTCCACAGGGAGGAAGCGGCAGCAGCAACAGTACTGCTGCAGACCCTAATGGAGGAGCCCTGGACCTGCAGATGTCTGAAAACCTCATCTACTACTCCAGAGAGGAGGGTGAGGTCACACAGTCTAGTCTTATATACGTTTAAGATCTCAAGAAAATATTGCAGCACAGATCATATGAAATGAAGGAGAATTTAAGTCAAGGCAAAAACACCTCTCCTATCATCTCCTTCCAGTTAATGAGTTTTGGGTGGGCATTCAGCGCACTGAGGCGTCAGAGCGCTGCGGGTTGACGGGGAATTACTGGCTGAAGGCGGAAAGCGACATCTTAATCTTGAAGGACCCAAAGACCAAGAAGAAAGTTCTGGTGTGGCCCTACAAGCTGCTGAGGAGATACGGCCGAGACCGGGTGGGTACATGTCGCACAGACAAACCCTGTGCTTACGAGAAAAGTTTCTCTTCAGGAATCAGAAAGAATCCCTGACACACCCCTACGAGCCCAGGCTGCGACGATTGATTGTATTTAGGACGCGCAAGTAATACTTCTAGCAGCAGTGCGTTTGCATTCTGTCAGAGCCACAGCTCAATACGAGGGTTTAAGAAATGACTGACCTTTTTAGGGGCCCGTCTGGTTTGTCTACTTGTTTATTTATGCATAGGTCAGACTGACACTAACTTAGATGAGATGTACAAACAAGTACACCCCTGGCTATTGCGAAAAAGGGAAGTAATAATAAAAGATATTCTGAGAAAACAAAAGAATAAAATTCAGTGGAAAAAGGAAGCAAGACTTCTTTTAGTGCCAAGAAAAATGATAAATGAATGATCACTGGAAAAAAGTCTGTTGGACTTCTGTGACTAGCTTCCATTACTTTATTCTGACGCCTCTGTCTTTATTCATTCATGCACACTTTACTCTCACTTTCACGTGTAAATAAATATTTTCTTTAACCTATTCTATCCTGTCTTTCTTTTTCTAGGTGATGTTTTCCTTTGAGGCGGGTCGACGCTGCGACTCGGGCCCGGGTAACTTCACATTCGAGACCAAGCAAGGGAACGAGATCTTCATGCTGGTGGACCAGGCCATCCAGTCGCAGAAGGTGCAGGCCGAGGAGCGCCACCTCAGCTTCCCCAGCAACTGTGACCCAGACTGCCCTGCGTCCCTGCAGCACATACGCAACGCTGTGCCGAGTGCCGTGACCACGGGGAGCGGAGACAGCAGCAGCTGCAGCAGTCGGGAGGCAGACGGCGATTCAGGCGGCAGCAAGCCAGGCTCTGCTGATGGCGTGCTCGGGAAGAGAGAGGGAGGAGATGGAGGAGGAGGGAGGGGGCAAGGAGCAGGACTCAAAGGGAGGAGTTTACCAGAACCACCAGCCATATTAGGGGTTTTGGGTGGAGGAGGGACCCCTCCAAGGCCAGCAAAAGGTCAGCCCTCAACTGATGAAAATGCAGGTCTTTATTCTGAGCCTGCAGATTCAGTCCGCCTGCCTCTGCAAAGCTCTGACTGCCTCTACTCCGATCCAGTGGACAGCATCAAGGGTCAAATCCAAACCAGCAGCGCACCTCCAGTGCCCACCCCCCGCCTCCGACCAGTAGGAGATGAGGCTTCGGGAGTTGGCGTCCAAGGGGATCATCACCATGGAGGCAGCAACCATAAGAAGCCACTGGACCTGTTTTCACACGTGTACGACCAGATCAGCCTGGAGCTGAACCAGAAAACAAGTGCACTGAGTCTAAATGGGGCTGCAGGGGGAGGAAGAGGTGGAGGAAGAGGGGGAGGAAGAGGGGTGAACAGTAACAGGCGACCCCCCGCAGGTCAAGCAGAAGGGGCTTTGTCCCCTCCCGTTCCTCACATGGATCACATATACGATGAACCGGAGGGTTGCGCCAAAGGAGGCGCTGGCATGTCCGCTAGTTCAGGTATTTATGATGAGGCCCGTTTGGAGCCCCACAGCCAGAGGAGACAGGAGGAGGCGGCGGTCCTATCAGGATCGGAGGCAAGCAGACACTCTCCCCCGCAGCTGGGCCCGAGCCGTGGCACGCCGCAACCTCCGACTCCGAGATGGCCCAAGCCTGTCACAGCCCCGAAGCCGGTCAGAAGTGCTTTTCTTCGTAAGGAGCCAGTGCCGCTGCCCCCTGGGAAACATGGAGGTCCGGGCAGTAATGTGAACAACAACAACAATATTTGGGGAGGAGGAGGAGGAGGAGGAGGGGGGGAGCTGTACAGCAAAGTGTGTAAGCAAAAACCTCCACTTGCCCATTTGTGGTACAGCCAGCACCACCAGGCGCCGCTGAGATCCCCGGATATCATCTACGACAACTTGGGAGATATTTGACCTCCTTGTTTTAATACAGCGACTGAAAAGGAAATGTTGATCCGCTTTGTGAAAATGCTGAAAAGATGAGGCCCGAAAAGCAACTTTTGATTGGTGCCTTTACTCTGGACTAAGCACATTTCAGCATCTGCGGACTGGAATAATTCTTTGAGACAGTCGATTCATTTGGAGTAGATTGGCTCACAGCTATGAGAAATCCACGACATTACGGTTGCATTTTGAAACATGGAGTGCAACTATTGTAGGGCAACTCTGTGTTTGTGCGTGTTTGAGAAAAAGTGAGAGAGTTTGCATGGTCAAACCCATAATTGGCGCATCAATCCGCAGTGTGGTTGGAACCAGCCACACACACAGAAACCATTTAGATTTGCCAAAAGGACCTCGGCCTACAGGCTTCACTTTAACAAGCTGAGAGAGCGGCTTGGCTCTTCTTTTATAAAATGCCTGCCGAGCTTATGAAGTGACTGGGAAACATGTTTTTGCACTGCTGCTTTTGTGTTACCCTGCAATATGAGACAATGTGACAGAGTTATTGTCTAACAGGTTTGGAGGATCTCTCAGACTTAGGACAAAAGAAGCAGAAATTCTTCTGTTTGTGCTTTTTGGGCTGATTTGTCATCCTCAACCCCAATAAATTGGGGGGGGGTTAAAACATGTACAGCCCAGAAAAATATATGTGACATTGTTGCATCCACTAAATGGGAAAACATTGATGCTACTGTTGAAGAGTGGGACTTGAAGACCCCATTTGGGTCTCGGAAACAGATGAATTTGTCATAAAGGGGTCATGGAGTCACATAGTCCTCATGGCCATTTACAGAGGCAACTTCCTGCACATGATAATATTATATGAATATGTTTCTATGTACAGACAAACTAATTATGAAACTAATCAATCCCTTTGCAATATGTCAGAAACAGCTGTGCTGTGTGTAAATATAACTAATAATAAAAATGGCTCCAAAAACTAAATATATTTCTCCATAGTGGATCTGTACACAAGTGAACTCCACTAACTGCTGTGTCACTACTCCCCCTCAGCGTGTTTGTCCCGTCAGGAGCCCATCAGAAAACAGTTTTAAGTGTTTCAAAGACTTTCTGTTCTGGATGAAACGGGACAGTTAAAGAGTCTGACCTCATCCTCCACTTCCCTCCCTCTGCCACGCTCTGATTTTGTTTTTTCAGTCCGTTTCCAACCACTTCATCACACCGTTAAAGTTGGGCCTCGAAAAACCCCCCCGAAACAAAGACTTTCTTTCTTTCTTTCTTGTCTTTCTTCCTTCCTTTCTCCCTCTCTGCATTAATACTGTTGTTCGGTTGCTCCGGTGACGGTTAATGGCGGCTGGTTTGTGTCGGACACGCTGTGCATTTTAACTGTGGGGAGATATCGTGAGAGGAGGGCAGGAATACAAGGTGGAAAGAGGGGGGGAAATGGTGAAAAACAAACCCACAGCTAATTGGCATGTTGAAGAACGCTGCAAAGAAAAGGGGGGGAGGGGGGCATGTGGGTGTTTATCCTGAGCTGAGAATGACGGAAGAGTGAGAAGAAAGGGACTTGGGAAACGAGATGAAAAAGATGCTGACATGATGAATGCTGGCTACATGAACCTGTCTGCGTCTGGTTGGCTTGCATAACAGGTACAGACTGTTCCCGTCACTGCTGCTGCTCTTTATCCCCGTCATCCCTCTTTATCCCTGTTTTTCTTTCTTTATTTCCCCACCTCCTGCTGGAGTACTTTCTGGACAGGAAAGTCCTCTAAAAGTAACTGGATTACATTTTGGGGGTAAATTTCCTAACTCGCCGCCGCGGTACTTTCAGACAGAGCAGGGGAAGAAAAAGAGAAAGAGAAAGAGCAACGACAAACTTCTGTCTTTCTCATTAAACTCTGAGTGAACTCATTGGAAAAAAGAAGCATGGCGCACACACACACACACACACACACATTTTTATAATTCTGTCAACATTTTCTTCTTTAATGTGGTTCAACACTTCCTCATTGGAAAATCCAAAACAAGCTGTTTACACATTTACAATTAGTGTGTGTGTGTGCAGAAGAAGAAGCGTCAGCTAAATGAATAAATGTAATGTTCGTAGAGGAGAATGAATTCGGATTGCTTTTTCAGTGGCTGTTATTGTGCTTTATCTCAATTCACTTCAGTGGTTCAGATCTTACAAATTATGATTTAGTGTATTTTAACCATTTCATTTGCAATGTGTAAATAAGTAGATGAGATGTGCAGAGGTGAAGGGGTCTGTTTGAGCAGGTAGCTGTAGCACTTTTTTACAGTCAACTTTTGCTTTCTACAGTAATACATCTCTGGATCTAAATGTTATTTACACGGTGTCAAAGTGAATTTCTAACATTTGTAGCTTTGTGCTTGCCATGATAATAAGAAAAGTACATCAAATTAGGCCTCAGGTTCGTTGAGGTATGTCCAGTTTCCAACAGGATTACACTGTTACAATGTGCAACAAGAATTCAAGGAATCCTTTGACAATTTAGGAGTATGCATATTTACATTCTTGCCATGAGTTAGATAAGAATATCAATACCACTCTCGTATCTGTACGTTAGGTATGAAACTACAGCCAGCAGCCGATTAGCTTAGCTTAGTATAAAGCCTAGAAACAAGGGGAAACAGCTTGCCTGGCTGTTGCCTGGCTGTTGCCTGGAGTCTTGTCGTCACGGTGAGGTTGCCAAGAATCCAGCAGAGACGATTCTAAGAAGTCACTGCGGCCAAGAAACAGTCCCACATGTAATCAAATCATTGTAAAACCATTTACACTTTTGTTATTGTACAGAAAAAAAGATAAAATGTGTTTATTAATAAGGTGTAGAGATACTCGTTGGCACATGTTGTTACCTTTGGGCAGAGCCAGGCTTGCTGTGGCTAGCTTTTTCCCCCATCCCAGTGTTTATGCTAAGCTAACTGACTGCTGGCTATAGCTTCATATTTAACGGTCAGACCCGACAGTGGTAACAATCTTCGTGGCTAGAACGCATATAAACATATTCCCAAAGTGTCAAACTATTACAAGATTCTTTTTTTTAAATGGTCCTGTTTATTCTCTATTATGTATCATGCTGAAAAAACACCAGATCCTAAATTTCCCCTTGTCCAACCATATTTTTGTCAGGCCCTCTCTGCATCATAGATTTCTGTCAAACTCTGAGTTTGCAATGAAGGCTTTCTATAGTAAATATCTTTGTAGTCATCTTGACTGATTAGATCTTAGTAAAAGCAATTTTGCCTTCCTAACTTGAAGTGGTTCAGATGTTGTTCCTGTGACAAAAAAAAGCTCTGCTGTCACCTTCTCTCCCCCTTCGTTGCATTTATCTCATCTGCTTTGACCTTTCACACATCTGCATGAAATCGCAACTGACTGCCTGATCACCAATGAATGTGTGTGTGACAGGTTAACAGGCCTGCTGCTGTCCAGTAGGTTCCGTTTATGGTAGATCAGGGTGGCACTACGCGGCTGCCATTATCACCTTGTGTGCATTCCTGCGTGATTATGTGTGTGTGTGCTTAGGGTTGGTTGCCTCATAGTGAGAGACCTCACTTCACAGTTTCAGATCAACTTCTATGAGTTTTCTCAGCTATTTGAGAAATGTCAAGAAAATGAAGCCCTTTAATCTTTTGCTGCAGGACACAAAAAGAAGCACACTGACTTACAAAAGTGAGGATTTATTGATAAATGTTGAAATAGGAGACAAAAAAAATCCACTTCAATACACAGCACTATTATTATAATGCCGGACACAACTCGACGCGCTTGTCTTGAATAGGTGTTGCTAGCCACATGATGCTAAATTTGGCCAGACAGTTTAATCTGCGGGTTTGAGGTCTCTGCATGTCTAATGTGTAGACGTCGCGCAGACACACGCACGCGCGCGTGCACACACACACACACACACACACACACACACACACACACACACACACACACACACACACACACAATCTTCAGCTGTTATCATGTCAGTCACAGTCTTCCTGTCCTCTTCAACATTGTGTGGCTGTCCTCTTCCTGTCAAGGTCTCTTGCTCGGTCGTTCTTTTTTTTAAAGGTCATGTCAGACTTACGGAAGGAGAACAGGATCAGTCCAACAACAAGAGGCACTGAAACTAGGCTTCACACCAGCCAGTGCTTTTTTGTGTGCTGTCTTTACATGCTAGGAAACGTAACTAACTTTTCAAAGATTTAATTGCTGTTTATTAATTAAAACACTTTGCACATACAGTTAAGGGAGGCACAATGATATGTGAATTTGTTCGGGTGTGGCGCAAACTGGCACAAAGACAATGCATATCGTACATTTGCTGTTTGGGGCAAAATAAAGTCCAGGCAGCTCCTTTTACCTACAAAACATTTTTTACTCACCAATCCTTGCTGCCGACGTGTGGTTTTGCGTCATTTCCCGTGCCACTTTGTGTTCACTTGTGTTTTCTTGACAAAACGTGGTTTGGAGACCAGTCGTCGGGTGACACAGCCCTTGTCAGCTCGTGTAGTGTGTGACCCACTGTCACCGATCAGTCACGTAGTGTGAACACCACATCGACTTCAAGACTCCCTTCACAAGACAGCAAGTTGTGTTGCCTGAACAGCACGGCAATCTGTCGACGGTGAAAGTCGTGTAGTCTACACTTGGCTTTAGGGGCTTAGTGTGCCTCTATATGGCCCTCAGTTTCAGAAACAGCCAGAGAGAGTGGTGCAGAGGTCCCTCATCATGTCCTGATAATGTTACTGAGGACGGTCAGACAAGGTGAGCTCATAGTGGCAACTAGAAGAATTCCAAGGATGGATCAGAAGGGGTAGAGACACACCTCTGCTGACATTACCACTATTTGTTATCGGACAAGTCTGTTAATGCAATAACTGTCCCATTTAAGTAATAAATATTAACTATAAGAGCTGCAACGTTTGAAATAAAGAGATACATTATTAACAGCAACAATCATGATGTTTATCTGTGCTGTCCCCTAAAGTTTCAAGATCTAGAAACTTTCAATGCAGCCCATGCAGACATATGTCAAGACCCTTCTTGTGTCTGATCTTGTGGAAATCTCACATCTGTCACCTGCACTTCTGAATACAAAACACCCTCAAGGTGAAACTCAGCTGCATGCAATTTCCCCCGTTCTGTTTTAAGATTGCGGTGCACTAAATACGAGGCCGTTCTCTTGAGCACATCTGACGAGGATTCGTCTGTTCTGCCTTCAGACACACGTGAAACTGTCCGGTTTCCTCTTGTCTTTGACTCTGCAGACCACCAGTGTTTATTTTTAGCTGCGCGTGGGCAAACCCATTCAGTCATGTGTGTCTGAAAGGGAGTTTCAATCACCCCTCTCTCAGCGCTATCTGAAGGAAGTGACAGTTTCTTGTTCAGATTGTCGCTCCATTGCCTCGAAAATAAAGAGAATGCAAAAACCCTACTGAAAATATGTATAAAGGTAAAGAATGACGATAAAGTGATTTCTTTTTCAGAATGTGACACTGCTAAATCACTGCAGAAAATTCAGACTATTTCAGAGCATCGTCTCATAACCAGGTTTGGTATCTGGTGGTTTTGAGATTTAGGTTCATGATTTTGTCTCTGATTTTCAGACTTTTCTAGACTTTCTAGACCTGCGTAGGAGTACAGACCTTTTAGATTTCTGTCAGTAGGACTATAGTGCAGGTCCTGTAGCCAACTCAGTTCCACCTCCCAGAGATGTACTTCCTCTTTCTAGTCTCACTCAGCTATGCTTGTGAGAGAGTTGATTATTCAGTGCCTGTAACCTGTATATGAATTGAGACCTTTGTGTTCCTGCTGTGTTCGATGAGTCTTGTGCCGCTGTTATGGCCACTAAGGACAATTACAGGAAAGAGACAATGTATTACAGTTTGTCAGACAGAGTCTGACAGAGGTCTTTTCTGTTCTCAACCCCGGCAAAGGGGTACAGCAAAGGAAACGGTACAATGAGAATCAAGCAGGAAGTCACAGCACTAATATTATCCTGACTCAGATATAGAAACTGATGAGACATACCGTTGCACTTTTAGCCAGGCGGACCGCAAAAGATCCAAATGGAAAGAATTCTGAAATGGCAAAACATTGTAGTAAGCCGGATCAAATGCTAGAAGTGTCGAGAAACACAAAGACAAGAAACCTACGTACAAAAATACAGAGCTCATCGGCAAATGTGGAAGCATAACAGCAGAGTCCTGCTCGTGCTCACTGAGATACTCATGATTTGTTCACTGTGTGCAAAATGGTGCAGTGAAAAGGTCACCGCCCCATCGCCAAATACACCAAAAACACGAGTGTCATGCAGTTCCAGCGCCAGACCAATCTAACTACACACGTCAATTTGTTTCTCCTCTTATTCTTTGCTAACTAATCACTGATTAAAAAGTATATTTTAACTTTATTTTAACATCGCTTTTAAGCAAATGTTTTTTTGTGTGTCCCAACAACCATAATATATGAATTACAATAACTAGTGATACCGTTAACCAAAGTGGCACGCTCAATTAAAATAATAAGCGCAGATTACCAACATGGAGACCAACACCTGCTGACACTAATGCAATATTTCCACATACATGCAAGAGACCACCGGACAGAGACTATATACATGTTCATATTCATGTACCTTGGCATTGCAACGGCAATCTGGTGCAGTTCTACCTCGTGCCAGCCTGCAGCGGGTACAACATTGGGTGGTAAAAGGTTAAAGGTGGTTAGATGTCTGAATAATCCTCTCACCAATACCACCACAACCTAAACCAATCAACTGTGCACAGAATAAAAAACAGATGTGAAAGAAGATATGCCGTTTCCTGACCTCGTCTCAACCTTTTAGTGATGGGCTGTCCACATTAAAGAGAAAATGGCTTTAGATTGTCATATTTCTGCGATTAAATTTGGGCATAAAGTTTTACTCCATATAGATTTACTCCATATTTTCTAGGTTTCACCTGACACCATGCCATGCATTGTACCTGGATTGTTGTTTTACTACCGTTGCTATTGAAAAGGGACCACAATGGCCATAAACATAAGAGTCTAATCTATCAACCAATATGTCACATAGCAGAGATGGGGACTCGAGTTACAGACTCGGACTCGAGTGCGACTTAAGTGGCACACACAGTGACTTCAGACTCGTCCTCAAAAGACTTCAGACTCGACTCCTGAACAATGTTTATTTTTAGGAAACGTCTGGTGAGCTTGCTGTTATTCCCCTCCCTGCGTTACCTATAACCTGCCTACGTAACACGTAGCATCTGCTGCGCGCGGCCGCACGTGAGAGAGGACAACAAACACCGGCAGCTGCTCCGCCATTCATCATAAACTTTGGCTTTAAAATTTCATAAAACAAGACCCAAACAAAGACGCGCTGAACGCAAGATAGGTGAGTAACCTGAGGTGAGTAAACATGTTTAGCTCAGTATTGGCCATCTAACGTTAGCTTGCTTCTTGCTTCAGCTACAACCTACAGGATGTTAATTCCATCATGTGCGTTATGAAAAGATGAATAAGTGTTTGTTTACTTGCCAAACTTGTGGTGGTCGATTAATGTAATTATTACGTCCCGCTGGCTGCCATCACCTTAATTATTACCGTTGGCTAGAAAGAGGTTACAGGTTTATTGTTCATCATGTAACCTTACAGTTTTATTTAGTTGTAACCTGGTTATAACGTTACACTGGTTTGAGAGTCTGGTGGTGTGTTGACTTTCAGTAGTTTAAGCTGTCAGTGATTGCACTGCACATTACATGGTTGTGCTCTGTAAGTTAAAAACAGGTTACAGGTTTATAGTTGATTATGCAACGTCACAGTTTTATTTAGTTAACGTTACACTGGGTTTAAGAGTCTGGGGAGTGTGTTGACTTACAGTATTTAATAAGCTGTCATTAATTGCATTGTACATTACATGGTTGTGCTCTGTAAATGAAAAACAGGTTACAGTTACAGAATTCCTTATAGCCATGCAGTTTTATTAGCAACCTGGATTGAACGCAGCAGGTGATACGGTATTCGTAATAACCACGAGAGACTTGAGACTTGACTTGGACTCTAGCTCAAAGACTTGTGAGCATCTCTGTTACATAGTCATATTCATGAGCCTCTTCACAGCACTAGCAGCCTGATGAAGTTCTACACAGCGGCCCTGACCTTGCAGGTAAAGCAGTGGCTGTTCATCGTTTCTCAGGCTTCTTTACCTCACAGAAAAGAGACTATAACACTCCTCCTCCCAAAATGTTACTTTAGGATACAATTTATTAACCCACAGTTCATGCACAATTATTTAATAAAGTGAACAAACGACATTGATCCGTGACAATTTCCTTTGCAGCTCAGATAATAAATTAGATTTAAAAACAGTCAGTACACAGAACATGAAAGCAGAACAGGAACATGAGAAAGTCAACACTATGAGATAAGGATGTCTGTGTGGTGGAATACAAAACAACAATGAACAAAGGACTTTCAGGGAAAAGAAAGAACAGTTGATATGGGTCAGAAACTTGCCAAAACCTGAAAAATCTCCTGACTAACGAGACACTTCCAGTAAAATTCAACTCTGAACGTATTTGCACACACAAATAGGGACACTTCTGTTAACTGATGGTCACGCCTCATCAATCTGTAGCAGTGACATTTAACGAGGAGTGTGGCTGAGACCGTCCGGGTCAAACAGAGGAACTTTAGCTTCAGCTTTTTGAACAAATGTATGAAATTCACATCCATTGACTCAGCTGCTCTGAATTTGGGAGGATTAAAGAAAGGACACAGAGAGCGAGAGAGAAGTGGGTAAAATGTCAGTGGGTAGTTTTGGATTTCAAGACAAGAGACAAAAGGATCGTTGTAGATGTAATTTGTGAATGCGGAAGTCCTGTGACATCACAGGACAAGTCATTTGCCACTGGGTAGTCCCTAATGTTACGAGGTTCAACAAGGGGGTGGAATGGCGGGAGACTGATTAAGCCTGTGTGTGTGTGGATGACAAAGCTCCTTGACCAGGAATACATTAATAATAGTGACGGTGGACGTGTCTAACTGACCAATATGTGCGTATATGCATGAATGATTAAATGTCACTGAATGTAATACAGTGATGTCACTTGGTGAACTCGAATCGACCCCTCTCTATATCGCAAACCTTTCAGTGTGGAAAAATGGCCAAATTCACTACTTTAAAGGACTTACTGCCCTTATGCTGCCTTTCAACCCCCAGAGAGAGAGCGAGCTGTGGGGGTGACGGAGAGCAGAGAGCCCCCTCTGTCTGCTGCTTTATTCTCTGTCTCATTAAAACAGTGAAGCTGTGTTCAGACGGGGGCTTAAGGGCCAAATGGAAATGAAATGTGCATATGTGTGTGTTTGGCTATAAGTCTGTTTATACTATAGCACTATAGCTGCAGTATGTCTGCTTTATTATGCCTGAATCATAATTTTTGAACCGATTTCTTTTATGTTGATATGTCATACAGAGCTTTCTGGATGTCCTTTAATCTCCCTCTGATCACCCACCCCACCCACCTTTTGTTCCTCTTTGACATTTCTTATTATTTTCTGTTCCTTCCCATCCATTTTGTTTTGCCTCTTCCAAGCCTCCATTGTCCTGCTGTTTCCCTTCTTTTTCATCTTTTCTCCCGCCTTTTCATTGTCCATGCTGTGCGATTTTGAAGTTTTGCAGCCTCAGCAATCTGCAGACGGCTGCGAGTTGAAACTTTCCTTTCTCACACACTCACACGTTCACACAAGCCCACACGCAAACACACACAGGCTTGTTAAACTCAGATCTAGCTAATACTGTTCGTGTGGTGGGAGCAAATATAGATGAATTCAAGTATCAAAAGAAGCTGTAAATACCCCCGTGTAGCGCAGAATAGTGTGTGTGTTCGCACACATGTGGCTGTGTGCGATGTCTATGTGCAAATTAGTGTGTGCCTTTACAAAGTCTTTAAAGCCTTAATGAGCTGCTTAATTACTCACAAACTTTACAATGGAGACCAACTGTGTGTGTGTGCTGACTAAGCTAAACTGGAGAAACCCTTTGAAGTGACTTGTTGAGGATGTAGTACACCGCCTCTCTCTCGCTTCGTCACTTCCGTGTTACGTTTTAGCTCTCTTGGCCCACTTTCTTGAACCCACCCTCCAGTGTTTCTTACTGCGTTACCATGGAGTCATCATCATCCTCTTCCTCCTGTCGAGCAGGGCCTGCGGCCCGGCGGCTTCCACTGCCGCTGCTGAGGAGTGTCAGAGCCGGACGAGAGGCCTTAGCAGGAGGAGGTCCCAGGGAGGAGGAGGAGGAGGAGTGGGGGGAGGAAGAGGGGAAGGGAGCCACAGTGGCCCTGACTTTGCTGTTCGTTCCCACTTGGCGACCCTGGTTTTGTGGCTGAGTATAGACAACACACACCATTTACATTTGAAAACAGAACGTCTTCATGCTACTTAGAATGCTATTTAAACTTTAGTAGAATAATACAGTCTGAGCTGTCTTTGCTAAGGGAGACAAGAAAAGAGGGGGAGGCTCTGAAGGAGGTGGAACCAAAGAGAGATAAAGAATTACAGAGGAAAAGATGAGAGGAGGAAGATATTTGCAGTAACGGGGTAAATACAAACACTATGTTAAGAGCTGAGGGCTAAATTCCACTGCAGTGAATGAGAACAGAGTCTGCCAAAGAACAGAGCATACATAAGCAGCGCGGACAAACATTTTCTTGTTTGTTTTGCCGCTGTAGTGAACTATTTGCATGTCAGCAGCCTTATCAACCCCGATGAGTCACACTGCCAGCATACTCTCAGCTCACAGTCGGCTTGAGTTGATGCACAAATTAACATGGAGGATGGAGGGATGAACTGTTAAGATCTTTCAAAGTGAGACACTGTGTGTAACATACTCTACTGACAAAAGGATCGCTGGTGTGAAAGTCAGGTATATTATGAGTTATACCACAAGTTATGAGACATGTTGGGATTCTTGTCTGCAACACAGCGGTCACTTTTTAAATACTCGCTGACACATTTGCAGTAGTTGAATTGTTACCAGACTTTTGGAAAGACACCCCTCTTATATTGAGAATTTTGTTGATGAATCATGTAACAAATGCAAATTGGTCAAAACATTAAAGGCGAATCTTTTGTGATATAAAAACAGCCTACATATACTCTACTCTAAGGGAAAACAGTGTTAACTTTAAAAATAGACCTGAAAGTACCACAGTACTGTTTTTGGCTCCATAAACCTCACCTTATGATTTTCATTCTCATGCACCTGTATATTCAGTCATGGTAATTCTTCTTGTGTTATAATCAGTGGTGGAGTGTAACTAAGTTAAAAATTATATGATTTATAATAATAATAACAGTCAAAGGGATATTTCAGCCAAACAAATATTTTTATTTTGAATACCTTTTGTTTTATCTTTTTTTTAATTTTGTTTACTTTTTGTTCTGGGTTTTATAGGTGGGTTTGGTTTGGTTGATTTAGCTTTAGCTGAGAATACTTCTGTACTGGAATATTTTTAAGTTGTGGTACCTCAATACTTCTTCCACCAGTGGTTATAATGTTTCACCACTGCAGGTTATGGTCATGTCTGATTATTTAAACTGGTCCCAGACATCACACACAGATATAACTCCTACTTTCCGCTGTTTCTGATTAACTAGTGTTGTCAGCATTGAGGTTGTTAAAAACATTGAGGTAAAATGACCTCAAATGTATCAATCTCACCTTTAGTTCCATGAAAAGGACCTGCTGGTCTTTCTTTTCCAAGTCAGATGAATATCTGACCCATAATCTGATCAGTGAAACATGCCATATAAAGGGCTGATTTATGCTTGTGTTTGTGTATTTATGTACTAAACTGCCTGTCCATGGTAAGTGCTGGCATCTATTGAGTAAACATGGAAGTGAAAAGTGAGGAGGGAGTTGCATTCGTAAAGCACACACTCCCCGCACTCAAGCTTGATGAGGGTTATAAAAATATTCTTCCTGCTTCGTGTAGTCAAATAATTTACATTGAGTGACAATATATTAACTATTAACTCATGTTGTCGACTTCACTCATGTCACAATCATTGTGCTCATTTATAGGAGTAGCACATCATGACCTTTACACTGTCATAAAGCTGCCGTGTGTTTACCTGCCGTAGCTGCCTGCTGCCTGTTGGTTTAGGGCCCTCTAGTGGTTGACGCTGGTCTCTGTGGGCAGCTGCTGGCTGCAGTCTGGAATTGTCAATATCATGTCCCTATAACTACCATCTTTATCACTTATATCTATAGTCTTACGTTATCACAATCACAATGTGTTACATAACCATCATCCTTATTATCATCACAGCCTTTATCTCCACTGTGGAGACGGAGTGGCCTCTGCATCCATCACATGTTAATAATAAATCTAGTCTACTGTTCTAACATCATCAGAAATGGTACACAGATGTATTTGCATCATATCTGCATGCTTGGTTGCATCATCACGGCAGCCCCCTCTGACCTGTATGGGTATCGTGGCTGGGAGAGCAGGCCTCTACTCCTGAGGTGCTGGTACAGGTTACTGCTCAGAGAGAGAGGGTTGAACACAAACTCCTCATCCAGCTGAGTGAGACAGCCCTGATCGAGAAACAGATGGAAAACAAACTGTTTACAAGGCAGCTATGCACATATGAGCCTAGAGCCAAACAGGGTCCCGGGCTAGACCACAGTCTTTTTAATATTAGTTACAGAGACCCAACAATCCCCACCGAGAGCAAACACTCAGTTACAGTAGAAACCTTGAGTAGAACATAGAGGGCTGCTAACTGCCTTGAGAGAGAAAGAAGGAGAAGGGCAGGAGGTGCGTGCTTTAGTATTTCCAGGCAGTTTAAAGTTATGTAAACTTTGGACTGCAATGTAGCGCCTTTCCTCTGACCCGTAGCTCTGTATCGCTGCTGTCTCTGCGTGCCCTTCGCTTGATGACACCTTTGCTCTGTTTGGGACTTCCTCGCTATGTCGGAGGCAGTCCCAAACAGCTGAAAGTTAACATTTCTGTGGGTCTGTAGGGAATATTTCGTTTCCCCCCCCTCTGATGAAGAGCAGCGCACGTGTCTCATCCAGTACAGTCGCGTACGGTTCTGTGTCTGTAGACTTTTTTCTTGACATGTCAGAGAACACATATGGGGTACAGATGAGCAGAAAACCTGATGAAACACAGGAGCTACTAAAATCCAGGAGTTCATAACTGAATTAATGTGATTATATATGTAATTGTTGTGAAAAGGTGCCACATGCACATTAAAAGAGGTTACTTCCCCAAAACAAAACACAAAAGAGGAGGGAAGACTAAATCATGCCTGCATGTGTGTGTTGACGTCTTACTGCAATATATTTCATTATGTCTGTGAAGATTCTCAGTCATCCAGGTCATAGTTATCCAAGTTCTTCAGTACAGAAGAAGCCTCTTAGGTAAGAGGCAAAACTTCTTCATGTATCTTCAATCTGGTCCAGTAGTCACTTGATGTAACCTTCTTTGGATCTTATTCCTTCTATTTTTCATATATTTTGAATTGTCAACTGCCACCTAAATTTTGTGTTTCCTGTTGCATAAATAAACATTTCATTTTAAACATTTCCATCATAAATTGAAGCAGAAAAAGCAGACACTGATACAGAAAAAAATCACCAGAATGCAGGAAATGAAGTGTTTTCCCCGCTTAATATGCGCCCCCTCCAATTTTAAAATGAAGCATACACTCTTGGAGCAATAGGTGGCCCGCAACCACAGATCCAGACTCCACAGCTCCGGCGGCAGAATTCAGAACTTGAATTTGTCATTGTAATTGCTTATGCTATATCTATAAATATGTATAGATATCTCTAGATGACTGCAGAGATGTATACCTTTTTCTGTTATTGGTTCCAACTTCAATTCAGATGAGATGATCTACATCCCATCCATAGACCAGATATTACCTCAGAGAAACACCTTTATTCAACAGTTTAATCTTTTATCAGAAGTGCTTATTGCAGTGATATTCTTACTGCGGTGGGAAGAGAGAATTACTTCACTGATAAACTCAACAGTCAAATAAAGAATTGTTTTGAAGATGTGAAATTGTTTTTCATCAGCCCTGAATTCAGTTCCTGGATATGCATTGGTAAGCTATCTATTTCTGCTCTCTGTCTGATACTTCTGTGGCAAGTTTACAATGAACAAAGGTCACCTAACCTGTATAACCTGCATAGCATGGAGTGCAGGTTCCTGAGTTGAGATGGGCAGTGAGCAGGGCAGCAGCAGCTCTCTGGAGACCACCGGCTTCAGGAGGAGGGACAGAGACGGGGATGGCTGGAGGATATAGTGAGAATACACACCTGTGTTGTACACAAAAACACACATATGGAGGGCATTAAAGTGCACTCACAAGGACTGATACATTCGCAACATTACTCTCTATCTTGCTCTCTCTCACACACACAAACACACACACTTATATGGACCTGAGCCTCCAGCTGTGGACCTCTGTGCCGGCTCCACCTGCAGCAGCAGGAACAAGTCACGACTCTGAAATCAGAAAAAAACAAATCCAACATCAAACAATTTCATTCATTTGTATTGCATAGAGGAAGACAGAGAAATTTACAAGGTGCAAAAAGTAAACTCAAGAGCCAATCAGAGGGTCAGTGATCCAGCTAAGCACAAGGAAGAAGAGGAAAGTGATGTAAAATCTATATTGATTTTTATTTAGTAAATTGTTATAATTCTAGTGTTTTGTTGTTCTCTTAAGTATTACTATCCTAGTAGCTGTTTTTTAAAAGTTAAAAAGGAACTTGGTTTGCAAAGCTCAGACATATATACAGATAAACTGCATAAAGTTATAATGTGATCCACAATAAAACAAGGATTTCTACTGTTTTCTTTTTCTTTTTTTACAGAAGCTGATGCTTGTTTATAAATGTTATATTTTGCCCATTTCTGTTGATAAAATCTAAAACGTCTAAATTGTAAAGAAAATTGTCAAAGGATGAATAAACGCATTCATGTGAAGGTATTTTAGGGGTACTCAATTGCTGAGCTGAGTAAGCCAAAAGTGACTCTCCAAAAGGTCAGACTCTGTTTCTATGCTTGGTCGATCTAATGATGCAGCTGTCTTGATAAGAATGTACTCTGTGATTCAACTCCTAGGTAACCCCAGGTCAGGACTACCTTTATTTTTCATTACAGACAGACTGTCTGGCTCTATGTAGAAAGTGTTGCATGTGGCTCGAATGACACACAATGTGACTTAGGTTAACTTCAGCTAAGCATAGTGTCTTCTTTTGACCTATATTTAATAGAATCTTCACACACGTATAGAGAAGTAAACTTATTTGGAGACTTAGTGAACGTCTGTAAATAGGGCTGGGGAGTAACGGATTACATGTAACGGCGTTACGTAATCAGGATACAAAGAAATTTAACTGGATTCCGTTACAGTACAGAAAAAATAGACGTAATCAGATTACAGGTACATTTTGTAAAATCTGGGATTACTCAGAGGGATTACTTTAAGCAGAAAGTTTCCATGAAACAGAGAATGCAGTGTTATTGTCGCAGACATTGGGGATACAGTACGAATATGGTTTTCTTGTAACATTTGGCTCTTGGCAACCTGGGGCTGATGAAGTTTATAGGACCGCTAGCAGCACTGCTAACCTACCGAAGTAACCGGCCACAGATACAGGCAGATAGGCAACAGTTAGCAGTTTAGCAAAAAGCAAAGCTAACACCGAAGCTCTGTGTAAATCATCTCAGTAAGTTACTGGATTCCCTGTTGGTCGTTGAGGCTGTGTTCGGTGCTGTTCGTGCTGTGCAGAATGAGTAAAGAAAATTGTAAAATGGTTTCCCAAATGTCAAACTTAAATATCATCAACAATACCTACAAAACAATGTTTTTGTCATTGATGGGCGAGATACTGCCATAGTGGTGACAGTGCAAAGCTCATCATATGAAAACTTTTGGATATTGGGAATATGAAATTTTGTTATTCTATGTTTCTCTAAAAATACACTGAGAAGACAACACAACATTGATACTTCTCTTGTCTTCATTTGTCTATTTGGCATTGAAGTAATCCAAAAGTAACTAAAAGTAATCAGATTACATTACTTTTATTTTTTGGCACTTGGATTATGTCACTGATTACATTTTTAAACAAGTAATTAGTAATTGTACTGGATTACATTTTTAAAGTAACCCTCCCAACCCTGTCTGTAGGTCTAGAAAGGATAAATACATACAAGTATCCTGGAGATTTGCTGTTGGTGCTACACTGTGTTCGCATGCTGTATGCTGTTACCAGTCTCGATAAACAATGCTGCTCTTCATAACACCTGAAACCTGGCTCTCTAAAACAATTCACAGTCATGCACCCTGAGTGTGTGGCAGAGAGCGTGGAACATATTGTGGTTGGACTCCATTTCATCCCAGTCCAGCTGCCAGCAGGTTGTGGGGCGGATCACCAGCGGCAGGCCGTACAACACACTCTCACACACTCCGTCTGCACGAAGAGTCCTGCAGCACACACACAAAACCTTGGTTAGCACGCAGACCCAAAATGAAGGACACACTCTCTTTTCGCTCCACAATAACCGTCTCCAATCAAAGCAAAGCGTTCTGTGTGAGACCACTGAAACTGTAGAGAAAAACATTTCATGACAAAGAAGACGTCGTCTATCTTCTCTAAGCTCATGAAATAGTTTCCAGTAGAACACAGGCTGCATGCAAACACATAACAAATCATCAAGAGCATGGAGACGGAGAATGACATCATCCCTGTGACCGTCCCCCACCTCCATTTATATGTCACTGCTATTAATCATGACTCATCAGTATGCAAATCACACACACACACACACACACACACACACACACACACACAAATTACATCCTGCAGCTCCTGAAAATATTTTACTAATGCAAATCAGGGAAGAAGAAGAAACTGTTTGCCTAGGATCGGTCTGAATGTCTGCTTTCTATTATCACTCCGGTTTGCTGCTCTTTGTGGTGTGAGTCATCAAACAAACCTTACTGGAATTTGTTTGACTTAATGCATTTGGTTCAGCTACACAAGAATGCTACATGAGCCATTTAAAATGAGTTTACCCTCAGAATAACTTTGGATTCATTTTGCGGATCCTGTAAGGAAATATAATAAAAGCTAAGGACACTATATACTGTAATTTACACACCTTGAAAGTCTGCCAATCATTATCTAGTTAATCATAGTTAAGTCTAAATAATCATAGTTAGATTGATATTACATAACTTTTTAAAATGTAAAAAAAAAAAAAAGAGAAATTATTAGAGCCCTAGCACAGAAGTGTTAGAAACCTTTTGTTATTGGTAATACGATTGTAATGGTTTTTCTGCTTGTAAATGTAACATGTTTTTGAGTGGCTTAGGGTGCCTAAAAACTCACAGAAATTTGCAGTGATTGGGCTCAGGCGTGTCCTGGGGGCTCCAAAAAACCCACTGCAAAGTTGCTTTGAGCTTCATGGGATTTGGGGGGGATTCTTGCTCTCATCATAAAGAACACATTTCAGCTTCTTTTAAGATATTTTGCAGGAAGCCAGCCATTTTGGGTTTCCTGCATAACACAACGTTTCACCTAGAATTTGGGAGGCAGTTGTGTCACCTCCAAACAATAAAAAAGCCTGCTGGAGCCAAACCCTGAACCCAACTGGATGTCAGCCATTTTGTATTGAAAATGAAATGTTTCGAAAATACAGACCTAGAGAACTCTGCAATCTTAAGACGTTTGCGATGATAAATTATGAGGCTCTTTTGGGCTTTTTTAAATGGCCATTGATGTGGCGATGTGGTGAATTTCAATGTTCTAAAATTAGTGGAAGTGCTAACTGGTTTATTAGTAACTGGTAACGCGACTCTAAATTGTGAAATCAGTTCCAAAAGCCACATATTTGACAAGAGTCCTGGTCTGAGGATATCTATAGACTATATGCCAATCAGGTGTTACAGGAATTGCGGCGCCTACAGACAGCAGGAAGTAAGCTTTGTGTGACAATCATCGTTTGATTTACATGACATTTTCATGGTGTGGTCCACACTTTATATACAGGAGCCTTTGCGGTGATAACTACGATTAGTTAATTAATTACAATGAATTTTCATTCATACGTCTCTGCTTTGTATCTCTGACAGTGAAGACAGACTCTGTTAGTCTGCCAGTTATATTCATGGCGAGATAGTTGTTTGTTTTGAGTTTTGGTTTCATTCATCCAGTGTCCCAGAATGTTTTGTTAAAGGGGCAATATGTAGTTTTGCTCGGTTCGAACTCATGAGTGAGCAAAATCTGAAACACAACCGTTTTGATACAGAGATCCCACAATAAACATGGAAACATCAGCATGCTGACTGTGGCTTTTTTTCCGGCTCCGTAACTCCGTTATTTTTCATAGAGCGCGGCAAGCTGGCACAATATTGAAAGCGGCTATAGACAGACTCAACGGCAGACAACTTCACACAACATGCTGGAATCTCAGGTAAACTCCCACCATTGTTTCCCATTGTTTTCCACAATACCAACACTATTATACACTATTATGAGGGTCACGTAAGTTACAGCAACTGAGACGGTGGAGAAGCTGCATCCCTGAGTTTTGGTAAAATGACAATAAATCTAAATTGAACATTGCAAAGCAAACAGCGGTGGCTCCTTGTGAACGTTAGCTGGCTGCCCTGCCTTTAATCACTACAGGCTAGAATAAACAAATCACACCACATTTGACATGATACCGGTGGTACACAGGATAGTAGTATGGATCATGCTAGCTGGCGAAGCTAAAGTTCTTCAGTTTGTAGTGCCTGAAATCTCAACGTGTAACCTTTTATAATGTTAAGAATCAATGGTTAATTGATAATTAATTAATTAATCAATAATCTCTCTCTCCTCTCTCTAAATTTAATGTCTTTTAGAAAAAATGTCTAAACAAAAGGCAAACAATTATAACTATACATTGTCCAATATGCAGCTTACTAATGCAGATTCAGAGTCGCTTATTCAACGCTGCTTACAGCTTTCATAATTACTCCTTCTTGTAGCAGGTGTAATGAGGCACTGCTTGTCTTGAAAAATTCTCGACTGGAGCTTTCAGGCATGGATCAGTTGTTCTGCCCAGCTCTTTTCCAGCCTCAGAGCAGATGACTCCAGCAGAACAAAGGAGACTCTGATGTGATGGGAGAGAGAGTTTCATCTAAGAAATATTCCACTACTCCGTGCTACCAGAATGGAGCCATTCATAGACAGCTGGGGTTTTACTGAATACACACATTACACATGGCTGACGTAACAACACACACACACACACACACACACACACACCAACAATCTAAAAGACAAGGAAGCATGCATGTGACTGGAAACATGGTGAAGGCAGACATCACATCGAGACACTCCCTTGAAACTTGTCGTCTATCACAGAGTTTGTTTGCTGCTCCTATACCTCATTTGGTGTTATTTTTGACAACCACATCACTATTACAGTAAAATCCATTTTCCAAAGCAACAATAATGCAATTGATCATCGGTATGGTTAGACTACGGTTGTTCAAACACATGCAAAAGGTGGGGGAAATTATCAGCATTCATTTCAAGCCATTCATGTACATTTCCTGGCCTCTTAACAGCCCGCGCTTTCAATCACTTTCAACAGGTTGTGTAGTTGTGAGAAAAACGTAAATTTCAGCATTGTTATTTTGTTATTCCTTTTAACTGAAGCTCAAAAAGCATGTGGATATATCCGAGTTAAAAGCAATAGAAGCCCCCCCCCCTCCCTGTATCTCACTTGATTGCTTTCAGTCTCTGTGGCGGTTGGCTCTGATTGGCTTGTCCCTTAGAAGCAGGCAGAAAGTCCCGAACGCTCTCGGTTTTCACTCCCAGGTTGGGGTTCGGGGGGATGAGGGCGGGGCTTATCAGACGCTCCTGCATGTCACACTTCACACACACTTACGCAGGTGACAAAAGTCATATCAAAGTGTGTAAAGACATCGGAGATTACTATAACATGCCACCTGTATTTATATCTTGGCATTTACACCTGGTACTAATAAGGTAAGGGTGTCTTGATTATGTGATTATATTCTTGTGTATGATTTGATTTCAATATGCAGATGGTGGAGTTGGCAGATTTGTCAACAAACAAGGTGAGTACAGATAGTAATGCGTTCTGGATGCACATCCACCTGACATTAACATGCATTTAACAAGAGATGATATCCAGATCCACACTGCATATCAATAACAGGTGTAAATGAGGTCAGAATCATAACATAAGGTCTACACACGTACATGATTAGTATGTTTTTCCTGTATTTAGTAGCAGTTTGTTATTATTTGTAATGTGTGATAAAACCACTGGCTGCCTATGTATTTGTATTGAAACTGTGTCGAAGTAAACTGCATGTTCTCATAGTATTACGCTCAACAGTCCCACAATCATTTGAAATGTGTGCAGTATCTGTCTGTACCTGGGATGGGATTGTCCAGGGGGTTGGGCAACAGGAGGTGGAGGTGCTCTCTGTCGCCTCCCTGCTCTTGAAGCCACGCCTTCAATACCATCTCCATAGCGAACACACTGTTTTCCACCTGCTGCAGGTCGACGTCCGTTCCCAACATCAGACAGTCTGTCAACGGGCACACAGAGGCATCAGTATTATTATTATTATCCTATAGTCTATATAATTTGTCTTTACTTTGAGATTTGTTATATTTGACTATTTTTTTTACTTTTGCATTTATTTTGACCTTCTTCAATATAACGACCTTGTTGTTTTAACAATAAATGTTGCCATTCAGTTGATAAGTATATTCTTTGGGGAAAATCAACCATTTTTGTCGATGACCACTAGATGGAGGCAAAATGCAGGAAATTATATTTGCAGTACATCCTCATCTACTCGATAGACGCTGTAGACTCTTTAAACTCGTCATCTAAAGGCTTCAGTGTCTCTGGATTAACCAAAAACCTTCTTGACTGGATGAGAAGGCGTGTCCCTGATTTCCTGAAGGGAAGAAGTAGGGCTGCAGTTTGGAGACAGTACATGTAGAGAAAAAGCAGCCTGTTTAGTGGTCTAAAATCTGTTGCTATTTCATTGCTGTTACTGCAAATCTCTCTCTCTTCTCTCATATTCTGGTACTAACAATGACAGCTCACCCCAGAGGACAGAAAGCAGCTGCACCGCCTGACTTGCACTTATCATTACAGAAAAGAGAAAGAGACCCCGTGGATCTGCCCCACCCTCCTATCCTGTTCTCTGTGCTGCTGTCATGCCCCAATGTCCATTTATTACTGCAAACTAGACACAAACCTCACAACAAGCCCCTCTTCTCCTCTTCCCTCTATCTAGTGTTTAATAGTTAATGAAGCATCAGGAGATAACTAATGGGACTGAAGGGAGAGAAGAGGATCAGGAGGCACTGTAGCAGCGAGGGAGGGGACAGACGCAGGAGAGGTTGACAGACATGGGGGATAAGACCAGGAAAGAGCAGAGAAGATGGATGAAGAATAGACAAAGTATTTAAACTCTCCCTGCCGGGAACTTTTAGGGAGAAAATGAGAAACTTTAAATTCCTGGAATAAAATATGTCACTGCTTCTTTCATCTGTCAAGCGGCAGATACAGTATGGAAGCTATTTTTGGTTCTGGGCTAAAGTTTCCAAAAGTGCTTCATCCAGAAATAAGTACTTCATCTGAGGGGAAAGAATTGTGTTTGCTACATTTTTGCTGATGAACGTTTGCAGTCAGATCCGTGCTGAGTGAAGGCAAGAAGGCTGAATAAAGAGAGAGAGAGAGAGAGAGACATTTAAGAGGGTGACAAAGCATGTACTAACACTTTTGCTTTACAACTTCTCCTCTCATGTGTCAAAAAGCACACTGTAAAGACATGTTCTGACACAAATGTCACATTGCTCTTAATATGGATTAAAGAGCTGGTGGTAATTCGCTGATATTTCAGATCAGCAGTTTAATAAGACCTTCACCCCTACTGTATATTGGCATTGCGACCTTAATGTGCAAAGATAGAGTGGCTGCAGAGAAAACAAGTGAAGGAAAGAAGCCAGGATCGTTCACATTAGCCCAAAATAGTTATAGAGAGAGAGAGAAATCTATGGAAAAGCAACCTTACAACGACACGCACAAATGTCAAAGGGGGAGGACAGGAAAGAAAAAGAAGGGGTGTGTTCTTGCCTTAATGGAAATACAGAAAAAACCCTGAGATGGAGGAAAACGGGTTTTTAGAAAATCAATCGCCATTCCCTCACATAATGTCTGTCTGGGGAAAAGGAATGGAGAGAAGAGGACAGAGTAAGTGAGATAGCGAGAGGGATAGCCAAGAGAAAGAAATATGCAAGTTGGTGTAGATATGAAGAGAAGGGAAGAAAGCACATTACATTACAGTACACAGAGGGCAAGAGCAGGAGGGAGAGTGAGGAAAACCAGGCGAAGATGAGATATGGAAAAGATGGATGGGTGAGGGAAGATGGACCACGCTGTCAGAAATGCTTGAAATTAGACCGTGGAGTGTGTTTGTTTGTGTGTGAGAGACGACGAGGATGAGAGAAAGAGAGGAAATGAGGTGAACTGCTTCTCACAGCAGTATAAATAACTCAAGACAGTCCATTTTGTGTGTGTGTGTGCGGTTTCCACAAAGCAATACATTACTGAGTGAGGAAGATGCAGCAGGTGAGAGTAGTTAACCTCGACGTGTGCGTTCAGCGAGACAGCAAGGAGCTGAAGGGATGCCACGCAGTCTGTGTCTCTCCAGCAGGCTTATCTGACTTCACGAAGAATGTGTTTACACGGCTAAATCCTCCTCCAGATGTCTCTCCCTCTGAATCTTTGCTGAGTTCATTAAGT
This sequence comes from Micropterus dolomieu, assembly GCF_021292245.1. Taxonomy (NCBI): domain Eukaryota; kingdom Metazoa; phylum Chordata; class Actinopteri; order Centrarchiformes; family Centrarchidae; genus Micropterus; species Micropterus dolomieu. Next base: position 14,359,215 of record NC_060161.1, on the reverse strand, counting down.
GTGTTTACCGAAGGTATGGATGATTACATAAATCAATTAGGCGTTATCATTCGTCTCTCCCAACGCCATTTCTCCATGCATTTTCTCTTCCCCTGTTCTCTTGGTCTACACCCTCTCTTTCTGCTCTGTTAGTAATACGAGATTAAGAAACTGTTAAATTATGAGCCAGATCAAGTGACCCATCCCTCTGACCTACAAGTCTAATTGTGCTCCTGCTTCTCATCAGCATGTCCAGTGTGTGTGTGTGTGTGAGTGTGTGTGTGCATATGTGAGAAGATGAAGTGTGACATGCATGCTGAGGATGCAGAGTGGCAGTCGAATCTCATTAAGTGTGTGTTTGTGTGTATTGTGTGTGCATTCTTATTATTCTTATTCTCTCTCATTATATAAGAGCAGTTAAATCTGCATTTCCTTTATATTCACTTTAAATTTGAATCTGTGGAGCAACAAAACTCACTTCAGAGTTTTAGGCCTGAAAACGAGTCTTCCATGACCTGTACATGTTTTCATCGTGTGACATTTAATGCTGCACTGAGCAGTATTTTTATATTAACAATTAGTCCAGTGTCTTTGTGTAGTGCGAAAGGTTTTGCTTATAGTGTGGATAATTATCAACAGTTCACTGAAAGCGTTTGTATCTTTCTGCTCATTGTTTTAGTTCACTGTCAGCACTCTCATTAGTATTATTTCCAGATGCAGCAGGCAGCTGGATTCAGCGTAAACCAACTGTACACTACCTGCCCAGCACCACACAGCAGACAGACAAAGTGAAGCATTTTAGCCAGCTATCTTAGCTTTCTCAGGAGTAGGTGGGGACCAAAACACAAGCGGAAGGAGAGTGACTATTGGACCTACGTTCATCAGGTGGCCAAAAACATGACTCACAACATGCTCCATGTCTGCGGGATGCATAAATATATTTATTACATATTACTGTAACGTTTTAAGGTGAAGATATGTCACGGTTATGTCACAGCTTGTTCTGCTCTTTAATTCAATTGATTTGTGCTTTATATTTATTAACATAACATATATTTGCATCTGAGTATGCAAGTACAGTAGCATGCCTTAGCGGCTCGAGGTGCTGGGGAGAACTTGTGTCTTTTCAGTTACATCCTCTATAAACACAAGGCGACCATGCTGCCTCGCAGCCTCTACACTGCAACTGTTGCAACAGTTAACTGCAGGAACTCCTGTTGCTGACTCATCACATCTCTAGAAATACACATCCTTCAAAGGATGGCTCCTAATGCCTTGCCTGCGTGCTCTTACATTAGCATCTCTCCTCTGTCTCCACCGGCCTAATGATCTGAGAGCTTTTCCTGCCCAGATGAGTCATCTGTGATTCCAGATGCTGAATGATGCTGATGCACACACCTAAGACACCAACAATCATTTTAATATTTTTGCTTTAGTTGGCACCTTAGTGGAGCTGTGTGGCTGCTGAATCTCTGGCATTGTTGCTTGTTTGAATAGACGTTGAAAAGGGCAAAGCTGTGAGTGGTTCACCTCCACAAATAACCATAACACACAAATTGATTAGATGAAAATGTAATGACTTCAATTTTGCTGTAATTTCCCTGGAGACATCAGGTTTTGTTTTTTGTTAAATGAATGACTGTGGGTTATTTTGGGGTAGAGCCAGTTTTAACATGAAATTCGACTGTGGGGAAAATACATAAATATTCAATCTGTGATGATCTTTCTGATTCCAAAATCATGTTAAATTAATTTGATCAACACACATGCTAGTTGTCATTTGTTCAAACTAGATTTTTGAAAAAAGAAAAAAACTACATCCCTTGCTTCCTGTAATTTATGTTTTTCTCCATGTCAGCCTCTTCTGCTTATTGACCATCCCTGTGGTTCTTCTTCTCCTGACCTTCCCCCCCTCTGGCCCACGCCCAGTAATGGTTGCTTTTACTCTGTACATTAGGAAATGTGCAGAATCCTTATGACCATAGACTAATGTAACATAAGCTTGTGCGGGGAAATTAGTGACGCAGTGAGTTAATGCAGTACCAGGAGAGGAAGCAGAGCACTGCTGTACAACATGTTTTCACACATTCATTTAGATAAAGATCAGCTTGACCTGATACAGATAATGGACACTGAGATGAGTAATGGTGGTAATGGAAAACTACTTTGAAGTTAGCCACAGTAAAACATCAATACTTTGGAATTCTTTGCTCAGTTTTATTTGTTCGTTATTAACCTATTACTTGATCTTTTACCTACTTGCAAGAATATTAATTTTTCCATGTAAATTATAGCATTTTATTGATAACGTATCATTTCTGTTGCCCCTCCACTGAGATCAGAAAACAGATTCAAAACAACTGGAGCAGAGGAGTTGGAGCTGGAAGGAAATTAGCTTCTTTCTCACTTCAGTTCAGTGGATACTTACTGTGTGTTCACACAGAAAGCGAAGCAAATTTTTTTGGCGTGGCGTGATTACATACAAAGTCCATGCAACGTGAATAGCGTCAATTCATGTCGGATGACAAAAAACATGTTTATTTATGTTTCATATCGCTGTAGTAAACCAGATTGTGTTTACTTGCGTTACACGCGCACATAATACGAGTAAACACCAATGATTCAGCTGTCAAACTCGCACAAGTGACGCGAGGCGAAAATTCACTTCACTTTCTGTGGGAGCACACCATTACAGAGGTCATTAAAGGATAATTCAAGTTTATTACAACTTATTTTTGTAGGTTTGGCCATCAGCAAGTCAGTTACGATAGTTATCGCTTTTAACTATTGTCATATCACTAAACTTAACTTTGACTTATGTTAACCCATGTTCCCATATTCAGAAATTAACCTTTGATACAAAAATAACACCCCAGTTGAAATAAAACAGAATTATCCCCCAAATAAATCCTTACTTGGAACCAACATGTCAGTTTTATAGGGGGTGAGGCAATAACCTAATGCATTCCCTGACACAAACTTCACAAAGTGTACATAAACATGAAGGAAGCGTTGATGAATGTCCGTCTGTGGAATTCCCCTCCGACATCAACATTTCACTTACAGAGCGACACTGAGGGCACGCTGTCCTTGTCCGTCTGTGTGAGCATTAATGATGAATAGCTCATTGATGTAGTTTGAGACTGTGACAAATAGGACATTGATCATCTGGTCTGAAACACAAGCACTCCACACACCAGCGGCTGCGTGACCTAATTGCCTTGCAGTCACTTCTGATAAAGCCATGCGGTCATGGAGACAATTAAAGCAGACAGACACTTGAAAAGGACAAGAGGACATGGGGGCAGCACCAGAAGTTATCTGGCTGTCATCATAGAGGAAGAGGAACAAGATACGAGGGGGAAAAACGAAAAGATATGGTGACAAATACTTGAGAGAAGGTGAAAAGTGTTTATGACGGCTCATTAGGTACGTTTCCACATCCTTGGTGTTTTGACTCTATACACATGTAAAATACAAGTGGATGCTAAATGAAAATATGTTTAGATAACAGATAAATTCATCACTCCATTTTCCTGCTCCTCATAAGACATTTCCTGTCACCAAAACTAATTAAACAAATGATATAAACCTTGGTTGTTGGGGAAGAAGAGCAAAGAAATCACGTTACAGTTTGCATGATGAGCAGAAGAGCGGTAAAGTGATGGCAAGACATCAACTGCCTGGTTTAAAGCAGAATCTGGAAATAGCAGAGGGTTAGATGGAAGAGGACACTGAGACAGCTGGATGACTTTTGAAGCACTTAAAAAAGACAGAAAGGACAGAGGATGAGAGGAGCTCTGCAGACAGTGTTCACAGAGGCCTATAACAGATGTGAGGGTTACAGAGAAGGCAAGGAAGCCAGGATGATTCACAGTAGCCTACTTTTTTAGGAAGCACACATTCCTGAAGATAATGACAACAGTTTATCACAGTTGTACTGAATAGTGACTCCCACACACTGAAAAGTTTATAAGAGATGTTTAGTGTCATGTGCAAGTGTGAACTCAGACAAAAAAAAGATAACAAGCAGGCAAGATGATGGTGACAGAGCAGACTTAAAAAAAAAGAGAGTGAAGAGGGGGCGATGGGTTGAATGACCATGAAAGAGAGAGGAGTGGTTCTTGGGCAATATCAGCTGGTCATTTGGTTGGTCGGGGGCCCACTTTGGTCTAGACTGAAACATCTCAACAACTGTAGGATGCCATAATATTTGGTGCAGACATCCATGGTCCCGTCAGGAGGAATTGCAATAACTGGTCAAAATTTTAACTTGTCCAAGTCTGTTAAGCGTTATAACAAATGTCATTCCCATCAGCCTCAGCTGTACTATTTGTGTTGTGCTGTGTTATTTGCACCGATTAGCAAATGTTACCATGCTAACGAGCTGAACCAAGATGGTGAACATAGTAAAAACTATACATGCTAAACATCAGCTTGCTAGCATTGTCATTGAGACCATGTTAGCATGCTGATGTTAGCATTTAGCTCGAAGTACAGCTGTAGATTCTTTGTCTTATATCTTTGAGGGTAGTAGGGCTAAGACAAACATATATTTTAATATACTTTAAAGATAGTATATTACATAATAATGCTTATATATTAAATGTTTACCATCCTTGACAGGGTCAGCTACAAAAGCTATGGAGGCGGTTAGGATTGATAATCCTGCTCAGTGCTACTTCAGCAGTTTAGATGCTTAATGGTTTGAGTACTCGTCGATGTGACCTTGCTAACCCAGTTCTTACAGGACAGCCATGACTTTGCCTTCAATTTTTCACCACAATAATCTCACAATTCTTTTGAATCGTTTCTAGTAAAGTAATTTTCTGACACAGAATACGTAATGTTTCTGGCCTAATCTACCTATTAATGAAGTGACAACCTTTTGTCATTCACACACAGGTGACATAAATGTGGATGCTCCTTACGACTTCATTCAGCACGATATTGCATGTGGTGCACGAGGGGGAGCAGGGATAGAACATATTTTGCCTTTTATGCTTTAGTTTCACGATTTAATGATATTAGAGAGCGAATTCTGCTGCCTGTTATCTTATCATGTGATCTTAGAAGACAAGTACGAGACGCACATTTCTCTCTCTGATGCATGTTTAACCCTGTGCTACCTTAATCCAGCATTCAGTTCCGACTTGTGTTGCAGAAATGTTGCTAGGTCCGACCTAGTAAGATTGCTGTCCTGACTTTTATGTAAAATTGAGTGTGATGCTGATTAAGACATGAGACCGACATATTACAGTAAACTGCCATCAGATTAACGTAAAGGAGTGTATTCCTGAAAGGGTCTTGATACAATCTAAACCTCCAATCTTTTCTAACTGGAGAGAGGTGATGAAGACAGAAGAGTAATATGACTCACAGAGCAAAATAGTAGCAGACACATGCGGGTAGTCAGAGAATGGACAAAAGAAAGTGTAACAACACTTGTTTAATAGCTGTGAACCCCTCCGAGGAGCCCTTTCCTTAGTGTTCTCTATACTTCTTCTCTCCACACTCTCTTGCTCCTTCTTCAACCCAAGCATCTATGGTTCTGAACACACCACAGAAACAGAACGAAAGAAAGAAAAACACCTCTCTTGGCTGCAAAATATGTATCCACAGGACTGCAACCTTTAATGTATCAACTTACATCAAAATATTTGTTCTGCCCACATTTTTTTGTTTCTGTCAGGCTAAACTGTAGATCTATGGTTGTTTAGTTTCCCATTATCCTTTGAGAAATTGGGCTGAAAATGGTTAAACAGTTAAGCAAAAAAAGATTTATATAGAGATAAAGAGACAGATAAACAAGATTTCAGGAGGGCTTAGACAAAGAAAATTGTGTGCGCATGATGCAGTGGAACCAGCCACCTCTCAGTGTGGGATTAATGGGTTCCACATCCTGGTGTGAAGAGTGATACCAGTCTCCATCTGTACGACCACCTGCTGCTCTGCTAACATCACACAGAGGTGTTAACAGCCTGACCTTGGCATCGTATGTGTGTGTGGCAAAATAAAATGCACTCCTGTAATTGACCCGTGTTTCTTCATTATCAATCATGCTAAACCATATTTATAGATATGTAAATAAATACCACAATGGCTCCAACAGAAAATGCAGATTCTGTCCTCATTCCTGCCACATTCTTGCTGTGGACTTTATGAGTGTGTGTGTGTGATGTGTGCTTCCGTTTGTGCCAACATTTTGCAGTAGCTGCAACTGCATGTGTGCCAGTGTGTCAGCAGGTCTGGGTGGAGTTTCCTCCCGAGAGCACCTCTGTGCACTTTCACCCACCACACACTAAAGTGAACTAGCTGAGTGTGATGGAAAATTAACTGAATGAAAGAAACAGAGAGAAAGAGACTGAGAGGGAGAGAGTGACCCTGGGGTGAATGCCTGTAGGTTGTAATAGTAGCTGAGGAAAGGCTGGTGGAAAGTTGTTTTTACACAGAACCAATTACACAAAAATGTAAGAGTGGTGTTAATAAACACCCTATGGGGGTTGAGTTTACGCTGGAATTACCTCAACGGGTCACAAGTACCATCAATAATATCCTCTAGTTACTCCCAGTGTTATGGTTTGTGGTGTGGAGAAGGTTGGTGGACCCAAATGCAGAACACATAGCGGAGGAGGTACAGTTCAAAGGGTTTATTCAACAAACTAAAGGCGAGCACACTTACAAAGAGTGGCTGAGTCCAGGGAATCCAAAATCATACAGGAACAAAAAAAGGAGGTGATCCAACAGAGAAAATCCAAAATCCAACGAACACACATGGAATAGGCAGGTAACAGGATGAGACAGAGCGAACTACTACCAACATATATACACCAGGGACTAACGAGCAGGGCGGGAGTAACACAGGTGACAGACATGAGACTACCAAGACACAGGCAGGCAGAGAGACAGCAGGGGAAAACAGACAGATACCAATAAGGCCATAGAGAAACTAATGATAACCAGGAAGAAACAGAGAATAAGTGACTGAACCTGAACATAAGCAGACAGATCACTACTATACCAAAACTACAACTAACAGGGAAAACAGACTGAACTAAGATTAAACAGAACACAGAGCAACATGGACAAAATAATATCAAAGTACACGGACCAGGAGTAGACACTAAGAGGCTAGACAGATACTAAGAAAACTTAAAGCGAATGAACAAAATTATCAATAACACTCTAAACCATGACAATATCAAATAAACACAATATCAAATAAACACAGGACCAAGAGCTAAGATAAAAGACAAGACATAAACTACCAAGGACAAGGAACGAGAGAAACAGGCAAACAGAAGGACACATCAAACAATGGCAAAAAACTCAGAAACTCACAGGGAAAAACTACAACTCATAACACCCAGGGCGACATACTATACAATTTGTTATCTTACTAAACTTATTAAGATATTTTAATTAACTGAAGGGAGATACAGAAAAAATAGCAAAGTTTTAGGAAACCATACAGTGTTTCCTTGTTGAGCTGCAGTGGAAGGAAAAGTAACAAATTGATATTCACTCCAACTCTGACAGCAATATTAACTTCAGATAAAGGACTGTGGATTTTTACCTTAATCATTTACATTGAAGTAAGAAGAAAGTGAAGTAAATAATTGTGCATTAGGAAGGGATCCTTTAATAGCTGATATGATTACAGAAATGTACATATGGGCACCTGTCTACTGTATAAGACAGACTTGAAAAATTGCAAACCTATCCTTCAAAGGCATAGTTTGACATTTTTGGAAATTCACTTGTCTTAGAGAGTTAGATGCAGAGGTGTGGACTCAGATCACATGACTTGGACTCGAGTCACAAATATGATGACTTCAAAATGATGATGATGAATTGATATGATGAAAATCCAAAAGAACTTTCTACTTTACTTTGACTTTAACACCACACCAATGACTCGTGACTTCACACGGACTCGAAAAGACTCGATACCCTCCCCAAGTCCAAATATAAATTATGACATAAAAATACTGTGTGCGGCGCTTCAACACTTTATTTAAATCATAAAATTATATGACATTATTATTATTTATATCAATTATATGACATTTCTCGTGTGAAACTGCGCTTCTGCCTTTATTCAATAATATTTTTTTCATTTGTAAATGGTATTTAATTTGGTAAACAGCACATTATGGCTTGTTTAGGACTCAAAGTTTAGGACTTGTTCTTGACTCAGACTTGCCTGTCTCAACTCGGGACTTGAGTGCTAAGACTTGAGACTTAATAGTGACTTGCAAAACAATGATTTAGTCCCTCTGGTTAGATGAAAAGATAAATACCACGCCAGTTAAATAGAAGGCTACCGCCAGCGGCTTAGCCTAGCTTGGCATAAGGACATGAAACTGGCGGAAACAGCTTGCAAAAACTGCTGACCAGCACCTCTAAAGCCCACTAATTAACACGTCATATCTCGCTTGCTTAATACTCACAAAAACCAAAGTGTAAAAATTGTCCATTTTTTATGCGGGGTTATCTGCTGGACTATTTCCAAACGTTTTCATGAAATCTTCTTGCGAGAAAAAACGTGCAGTTGGAGTTTATGTTTATGCTAGAGTAGATATGTCATAGACATAAATGCTATTTGGAGCCCAGTACGACTATGAATCTTTTTTTCACGGCTGAGGAGATTAAGGCTTTAGTCTCATTTGGGGTCAGGCTGCAGGGACACTGTCCTTCACTGTTTGGATGACCACACTTAATCCAACCACATTGTGAACACTGGCTCCGCCACAGCATCTTTGAAAAGGCTCCAGGGTTTCTGCTCTGCAGGTCTTAACTCTTGGAGAGAAGTTGCCTCTGGGGATCAATGACGTTTCACATTATTATTGTAATGTAATACATGAAATATGGCTCAATGTGAGCATTCAGGATGAAGACTCGGTTTACTGTTTTATAATTCTTGGCTGTGGGCCAGTGGATTATAACGCTCCTCTCAAGGGACACAGGCTACATTTTCAGAGTCATTATTCTTGCGACTCAAAATGGATTTGGGGGATGTATGCTGATCCAAGTGCAACTGTGTGGGGTGTGGAAATGGCTTAAGTGTTCCGAAGGAGGCAAATAAGGAGAAGGAAAGCACTTCTAAACAAAAAGAGCATTACGTATTCAAGGTGGCAGACACAAAGATAAAAAAGCGCAGCACTGCAGGCAGGGTAACAGTTAACATGATTACACAATACAGAACACCCACAATCTTGGCAACATGTATACATTCAATTGTGACCTAATTTAAAGTGTATAGACTGAAAACAGGCTCCCCTCTGCGTTGTTTCGTCATATTCAGTGCATTTATCACTGCAACATTAACATGCTAATCAAACACAATGGAGCCTGTTTTAGGTGTCTAAACATAACTTAATTTCATGCATAAAGTAAATGTTTCAAAGATTTTTGGCAACCTAAAAAGTTATGGTAAAACAGAGGCAGATTGGTATGAAAGTAGCATTTTAATGAATGGAGTTTAGCAACTGTATCTGCTGTATCTAAGCAGACCCACCTTTAGAAAAATCTAAAAAAGTGGTTAAGGCAGGGGAGTACAATAAATCTAGGTTAATACATCATAAATCTATGGTAATACAAGAGAGATAACATGAGAACAAGATCAAAGCAGAGAGGAAATGGGATACTGCACAGACGGTCTGCAAAGTACGAGGGAGGAGAGAGAGGTGGGGACAAAAACATGGCAGATGATTTCTTTTCTTTCTGCCCCTTAAAAGAGACATAAGAAAAGGGTGGCAGGGGAGGAGGAGGAGGAAGTAATTGGAAGTAGCTGGAGAGAGAAAAGAAGAAAAGAGGAAAAAGTCCTCTCATGTCTCTGTCACGCTTTGATGGAGGGACGCAGATCCTGTGAAGCAGAGAATGATTGAAAAGACAAAAAGGTGAAAATTATATGGGAATATGACTGGCAAGGACCACACACACACACACACACACACACACACACACACACACACACACACACACACATGAAAGAGAAAAAAAAGTGCATATATTCAGGAGTCACTTATTTACAGACATTTATGTACCCAAGCACATCCGACACACACGAGGCAGTACAATCATTCATAAGCAAACAGAAAACTAAACATGCAAGAACACAAAAACAGACACATGCACGCTCAGTTACATAAGCACAAACATCTCTATCCTTTCCGTCTTAACCACAACAACTGTCACTTGTAAAAGCTACTTATCTCTCACACAAACTGGACAGACAGCCAGCAAAAGAAAAGAAAAGATTCAGAGGGGAAAAAAATGACAGTCCAGTGGACAGCTTTAGAGGAGGGAGAGAGAGGGGAAGAGGAGAACAGTAAGAGAGAGGGAGATATCAAGGAGAGGGAGAGGATTAGAGGAGATATAATGGGCTATAATCCTTTTCTACTGAGAGACTGATCCAAGAATCGCTGATGGGGTGTCTGTTTGAAAGAGCTATTTGTCCAAGATATGAGTCTGCTTTTAGACTGCTTCTACCTTTAGCTCAAACGTCTCAGGCAAAACAAAAAACAGCACTCAAGATTAGCTCTTTTTACCCATCGTATGGTTTAATGGACAATTGTTTTAATTTGAGTAATGTTCTAATTTAATATTCTTATTTGTGCTTTTTAATATGGATTTGCAGTCATTTATAACAACTGTAACATCCTCTAATCTTTTTTCCTCATAACCAGTCGTCCTGCCACACTACAGATGTAAAACAGCAGAGAATTCTTATTCGTGTGATTTTGTAAAATTGTAATATTTAGTGCTCTGGATTGCAGCATTTATTTGAATCATAGACAATAACAATGCAGCACTTACATTTAAATGACCTCTTCATAAATCTAAACAATTCCTATTTGAATCATGAATAAGAATTGTTTATTAATTTCTAAGGACCTCAATATGTGATTCCCATTTTATTTAGAATCATGCACCCTTAATAAGATTCAAAATCATAGTGCTTTGGTTTAGTAGTGGCTTCTAGTACTACTATTGTAATATAAAGAGAGGTGCAAGTACTGCTCACCAGTACATGAGAAAGATAAATATTTAGTTTAGTTTTGAGTTTAAATTAACAACCTTCCGTACAGACATTATGGCTACAATGGTAACTTTAAGTTCAATATATTTTGATGAACTGTTTTCAAAAGTAAAGTACAAACAGGTGCATCTAAAAAGATTTCTTCTGTAATTTAATTCAAAAAGAGAAACTTTCATTTATTCTAGATTCATTACACTCAATTCAAATATTTCAAGCCTTTTTTCCATTTTAATCTTGATGATTACAGCTTACATCATGGAAATCAAAACTATCACAAAAAAATTTTTGAATAAAGAATTTATAATACAGAAATGTTGACCCGAGGAGCCATAATCAGTTAATTAACTCAGAACACCTGCAAAGGTTTCCTGAGCCTTTCATCTCTCAGTCTGGTTCTGCTGCTAACACTGCACTTTTCCATATTAAATCTTTTTGAGATGTTCAGAAAACCACAAGCAAACAATAATAATGGAATGGCGGTTCTTTTCAAAATCTATCTGTAAATGTTCTCAGTTAAAGAGACAATTATTCTTTTGTTTGGATGAATTATTAAACGTTTTAAAATAAAACACTTCTTGATGCTGTTGTAGTTCGCACATTATAAAAGAAACTGTATTTCAGGCTTGTCAGCTCAAAAGATGTGTGACAGCCATCTCCTTTTTAAATTGGAAACATATCAAACATAAACTAAGGGGATGTAGCTCAGTGGTAGAGTGCATGCTTTGTATGAATGAGGCCCTGGGATCAATTCCAAGCATCTCTGCATTTACTTTTAATCTCAAGCTTCTTTAGCATTTATTGGCTGAGGTAAATGATTATCTATGTTTAAGATGCACAGCAAGATTAGGGAATGTGGTTCAGTGGTATCATTTAGGGGGTCTGGGTTCAACATATTCCCATGCGGACTGTCACAAAGCTGTGGAACTCTTGGAGGAGCACACTGTCTGAAAAGCCCGAGTATGTTTGTCTTGGTCTGTGTGTGAGGAAATAAAAGCTCAGAGCTAAACTAGAGAAGCAATAAAGGAGATTATTGATGTGAGACGGATGGATGGAGGATAGATCACTGATGGGGCTATACATAACCTCCACAAGTAAAAAAACTACATTCCACATTCTGTGGATGGTGAACTGAAATATGGTTGTTACTCAAAATGTGGATTTTTTCAGACAAAATATGAGTGGATGGAATGACTGTTGTCACTCTCAGGAGCCTTTGCAAACTAAGTATTTGAATGAAATAAATGCTTTGACAAAGCTGGGAAGCGATGCGACAAAGACTAGAACTGTTTTAATGACTATGTGTCAAAATATGAGGACAAGGAAACAGATTTTGGCAGCCGTTTGAAAGGGATTTAAAGGGAGTTTTGAGTAGCATGAGGATTTTCATAATACTGCACCTTATAATAAAAGATGAAAGGGTTACAAACACACAAATACACAAGCACACTTATTTGGACACACATTTTAATACATACACATTACTAGTTTTGCAATGACAGAGGAACAGGTATGTAAAGGTGAAAGCAAACAAAAACAAAGGAGCGGGGATGTAGCTCAGTGGTAGAGCGCATGCTTTGCATGTATGAGGTCCTGGGTTCAATCCCCAGCATCTCCACTTCTTGTGCTCTTTTGGTTATAATTGATGTGATCAGAACTTAAACGCGGGACACAGAAGAATTCAATCACCCTAAAACTGTCCTGACCACAGATAGGTGTGCAAAAAGGGCCACATCTCTCCAATCACTGCAGAGTTGTCCCTAAATTGCCCTTTTTTGCTGAACATTTGCTAGAGTGCAGTCCTGCTAGTTTTTGAAATATTGTGCAGAGATCAGAATGCACAAAGAATGGGATGCGCATTTTAAAGAGCAGCTCAAAGGGATTTTTCTCTCAATGATTGAAAATCAGAATGAATTATTTAAATTTTTGGAAAAAGAAAAGTCTCAGTATTTTTGTATGTTGCACATTCTAAAATATGTCAGGCTCTTAAGGCTGTTTTATCCCCTTAAAAGATGGCGTGACAGCCACATGCCACTTGTAACATATATAAAGGAAGCTAACGTAGCTGTAGATGTACGTGGTCCTGGGCATCTCCAACTGTATTCTTAAGAGAGGTCACAGTTGTTCATATATAATAAGCTTGTATAAAATACCAAAGGATGACATTTTCTCTGGAGGAATGGTGTCACTTTCCATTACAGGAGTTCAAAAGCAATATGACATGTTTGTCAAGCCTACGGCAGCCCAGTATCATGTCGAGATACTTTTTTTTTTCCCAGAGAGAAGTGTCTCAGTGGAAATAAGTGTATTCTTGATGGTGGAACAACTTCCTATGAGTGAAATCATTCATATGCAAATTCATACTGTAGTTCACTGACATTCACACTCATTTACAGAGTAAGAGATCTGCTGTTTTCAACAAGGCTACATTCATTTAGCAACAACCTGTTTCTTTGCTCGTTGCAGTTCTGAAATACTGTAAAGAAGTCATGTGACTTGACAAACTGATGTTTTACACACAGACTGCTACAGTCCCTGATTATGTCTTTAGATATAAGATTGTGTGTTAACTGTACATGCAGACACCATATAAATATAAGATTTTCTTATAAGCACAGTGCTTGAAGTGGGCTGGAACGCACCGGTACGCAGAACCGGCACCTCGACATTTTACTCTTTGGCGTACCGGGACATTTTCTTGCGTACCGGGACTTCTCCCAAGTTGCCGGTACTCTCCTCTGCCCTCTCCATATCTGGGCGCTACGTGACGCTCATCTTTTCCTGTTCTCTCTGCCTGCGAAACTCTATCAGCGGAGAGAGACGAGGGAGAAGAGGAGCTCGGGTGCCTCTCAAGCAGCTGTGTACTGAATATAGCTCGTCAATGTCACTTGTTGTGAACCGACCAATCACAGCCTGGATGGGGCGGGACATTTAAAAGTTTACACTGGGGACGCTGGGGACAGGTCAGAATCACAATGTCTCCATCACTTTTTGAAAGCTTTTGTTAAAAATCGTCTGAAAAACAGCAACAAGAAATGTTGAATAACAACATGCAATACAACTGCACTGTATATGCGTACTGCACTTATGTACTATATAGTTGCTCAATACATACAAATAACTAATAAATAACAGTAATATTAACTGTTAACAAGCTGAGGTAAATGGACAGAGGATTAGTCCACTATGTGCACAATGCTAGAAAAGACACAAAAATGCCACACACAGCAGGGGAAACTAAACCATCCACACACCTAGATCCTGGGAAGATGCAACCGAAAAGTTAACCAAAACAGAGACATATCTTTTCTTCCTAAACTGCAGCTTATCTCAAATGGATTTGTTATCTCCTGATAGTGGAAATGATGACTTATGGAATAGTGATAACATAAGTCAAATCGCCGAGGATTTCAGCATTTCTAAGGATAATACACCAGCTTATGTGCCACTGCAAATAAACAAATCTGAAATTAAACACCCTTAGCATCTATTTATCTGCCAAATATTACAGATAAATAGCTATGGCTCTTGCTACGGCTCTCTCCCTTTATAATTAGAGAAATATCTAAAACTGATGTTGGTTAGTGTTATATAAAAACAGCTATGTACATACAACGCAACCTAATTTAGCTGGCTCACTTTATGCCGTCCATGCCTTGTCTTTCATTCTAAAAAGAGTAACTTTTCTCAACTTCAAACAAGTGCTGTTCCTACAAAGATGAAAAGATTCCATTAGCCTACGTTCTATGTAAAACAGGGGCTGTCAGTTTGAAAGCTGAACCTTGTTAACAATGCCAGATCCTTGGATTTACACATAACTATAAACTTAATATACACACTCAATGTAAATTGTTATTCTTATAATAACAAAAATGATGGTGCCAGGCCCAAACTCTCATATTACAGCTATTGCTTCCATTCTGGGGCTCAGTGGTAGAGAGTGTGCTTTGCATGTACGAAGTCCAGGGTTCAATCCCCCGCAACTCCTATCATAGCTGTTGTAGTGGACAACAGTGTGGATTTGTGCATTTTATATTAAATAAATTTGGAGCTACTCTAAATTCCTCTTTTCCTCTGTCAGAGAGGAGCAGGGGGGGTTAATTATCAACCCTCTACAGACGGCTGAAGAGACCCCATCGTAAAACTGGCCACCTTTGGCAACAGCCGAGATATGTCTCGGTGCCTGAATTGTTAAAATGACAAAGAAACTAACCAGAGATTACAAACAGCCTATTGGAACTCTCCTTGGAGACACACGTAAATGTGGCAATTGACCTTGCTCTGTGTTTCATTACCCCATCAAAGGGATACTCCTTGTCACACCCAGATGTGACAAAATCCAGAGCACCACGGACCGCCCTGAACTTTGTGTAAACAAAGACTGCAGTCTCCAAAGACTCAAAGCATTAACTGTTTAATTAAATAATCTTTTAGTTACTTGATTACGTTTGCCTCTATTTGAGTAGTTATGTTACCATGTTGTTGCTATCTGTTGTTGATATTATTGCTGAAAAGAATCTAAATAAGTTACTTTTGCAGTGTTTTTATTTTCAGCAAGATTAAGGACACTCCTTCATCTTATGTGTAACCAATGCTTGTTCACAATACTTTCTCACACAATTCCTTTAGAAATGATGATAAAGAAATGTCATACTATACTCTATTAATTGCCTGCTTGAATTTAAGGCTAAATAACTAAATTCCCCAGTTCCTAAGGAAAGATTGTTTGGATTAATCTAAGCTTTCCTCATGTAACCTGAGCTCCCCCAAGTGGACGAAATAAGTATTACATACCAGTCGGAAATGCCGTTAATGTATAAATGTCACTCATTATTTATCAAGACCAATAATTTGACAAGTGTTTTCCTGTTACCAAACGTTTAACTTAGAACGGTACAACTGTTTGACCATTGAGGTTTGATTGTGGAAAATATTTGATTATAATACGCGCAAATAGACTTTCTTTTCTTTTATAGACATTAGAAGTTTAGAAAGACAGACCCTCGGGAAACCGCAAACGCTCCCTGCGGGAACGAAGGACTGCTCCCTGGGGAACCACGCCCCAGACAACAAAAGAGCGACACACGACGTCGTTCTGGCTCTTCTCCTCTCCTCTTCTCTTCCGCTCTGCTCTCTGGACGCTTCAGCACTCGTCCGACGTGCCTCTCTCGGCAACGCCCTAAGAATTTGACCAGCGCAACGAAGTCTTTGTTTCGCTTGAAGCTACACACACGAAGTGCCGTGACAACGATTTTTCCCTCGTTTAACAGCAATTTTACTTGTTTTTATTTTCTTTCTGTTAGTTTGTTAAAAGTTATCAGTCTGTTAAGTTACACTAGTTAATTCAAGAGCAACCCAGTTCTTTTTAAGCTCTATACGTCGAGCTAAGCCCACGGAGACAGAAACACAAGACCAAAACCCTACATTCTGTGGTCAGTGACGTCCAATAGTTGCTAATCCATTTTTCTTTAGTCCAGCATAGGAAATCTTTATACCCCTAGACAAATTTAATGAGTTATCATCTAATTGCATTCGTTAGTTGCCATATGAGTCAGATGCTTCCCACAATAGAACCTCCATTCTCATTGTTTAGCCATTGTTTATTTTCCCTGATGTATTTAACCACCCTTTTACATCACTTTAGTTAGTTAATAAATTCACTGTAATCAAGGAATTGTGTGTGTTGCCTATTTCTACGTCCCTGCCAAGAGAATTGACCCTTTAGATATGAGACTGACTGATTGATTGATTGATTGATTGAAGATAATTGAGCGATTATTAACTAAGTGATCACTGGTGAATAATTGTATAATTATTAAAAGCTACCTAGAGGTCCAGAGACTCTAGGTTAATAACAACTCCGGTGGTGCCCTTTCTTTTTCAAAACGGATTTATGGATTAATATATTTTTTAATATTAAAATTCATAATTGGGTATTAATTCTCAATAATTTATTAAAATTCATAGCTAGTTTAGACATGCTACACTGTAACCCAAAGCCTTTCTTGGCTGAATGATGACACACTATGACAAAAGTCCATAATGGGGAGATTTCCTTACACTTTGCATGTGTGAGGTCCCGTGTTCAATCTCCACCTAAATTAAGTATTTATAAGATCAGCATAAAGGCTTTTGAACTTCTTTGACCAATCTGAAGAGAAGACAACGTTTAAAGAGGTGGTATTATGCTTTTTGGCTTTTTCCCTCTCCTTTATTGAGTTAGATACCTTTTTTGTGCTGTAACAGGTTTGCAAAATGAAAAAGCCCAAAGTCCAGCCCAAAGGGAGTTCCCATCTCCCACAGAAAACTCTGTTCTGAACTGCTTGAAAACAGCTCGTTTGTAGTCCAGCCATTTCCTTTTCATCCCTGTGTTGTCACAGGGAAGAAAGCTAAATTTATATCATACAATGCTCGCCAAGCGGCTACTCTGACACGCCCTCAAAAACACCGGTGGAAAAACACTGAGCTGCAGCACACACCTCTCCTCTCCCTTCCAAACACTAGCTACCCTCCAGGCAGTCAATGGACATAAAGTTGTTAATGTGATGTAGAGACAGAGCTCAGTTAAAACTTTATGGATGAAAGATACTTTTGTTACAGATTAATAACTCACCACTCTGAAACTCTTGCCATGTTGCCAAGCTAGTCGGCAACATGTAGCCTACAGCTGAATTGAAGCTGTTTTAGGGCTGCTAGCCCTTCTCTGCTTCTGATTGGCTATTACGGGCTTTTCACCGACCTGCCCTTCTCTGCTTCTGATTGGCTAGTAGTCCTTAACTAGGAACTGCGCATGTGCAACTCCCAACAAAGATCATTTAGAGACAAGATGTATCACTCTGTAGCTAAAATGAAGCCTTCAACACAGGGTGAAAAGAGGAGCTGCAGCAATGTGCAATGTGACAAAAAAATATGGTGTTTTTAAAACATGTTTAAACTAACAATGTGAGTTTCGTGAGCCTGGTGAGTTGCATTGGACAAATGCACAAAGCTGAGAGCGAGTGTTTCTGCAAATTCAGATACAGTGAATGGTCTGTCAAGTCATCGCGGCGTATCCATCTCAGACCATTGCAACTAGCTGAAGGGTTGTGCGGCAGTGTGTGGGCATGTTTATTTGTGCTGTGAAACAATCCAAAATGTATCTTTGTAGCTCTCTCTCCTCATTTACTGTCTAGAAGTGGTGTTGGTCAGGATCAAACTGAACCATGGCTGGTTTATAGTGTGAAAGCATTTTTTGGATGTGTGGCAAGCATGTTAAAAATGTCAGTTGTGTGAGTCTTGCAAGACAAATTTCTAACCTGACGAAAAATCTCGTCACACCCCCCTCAAGGGCTGCAGGATATGAAAAGCAGGCAAACAAACTTTTCACCACATTTTACCAAAAAACACAAAAAAACAGGGTGTGAGAGAGTAAAGTACAGGGCTACAGACTGTCGGACACAGGCCAGGCTAGGGCCCAGATTTGAGGGCTCTACTCTGAACTACTAAAAAAATTATGATCAAATTCTCATCCGCTTATTCTCTTTCTAGTTTAGGGAGCAAAGGAGAACCTTTCTCTCAGAGACAGAGAGAGAGACAGCTCAGGGGAGAAAGGACCAGGTGTTCAAGGGAAACAGTCAGACAATAGTAATCTATTACTGTAGCTGCTCCAGACGGTGTAGTGTGCATGGGTGTCTGTCACCATGGGTGTCCTCTAGTTCTGATGATGACTTTGCAAAAGCACCATGTCTTCCTCCCAAAACAGATGCTGCTTTTTAAAATTCTGTCCTGAGAGTAAAAATAACTTTTGTCTGGTGTGTTCTTGCACGGATGTGTGTACATAGTGTACTTGTAAGATGCTAAATCCACACTGATGTCTAGAAGCTGCATTGCAGTGTGATGCCTGTTTACAAAAATAACACCAAGTGTAACAAGACTTTAAATAATGACTTGGAAATCAAGCCTGAATGGAAACTGTCTGATGCATATGCACCAACACATAACCACAATATGGAGACAGAGATACATGCTCCATCTCTTTGTAATGACTTCACATCACATACACACAGCAAAAGCTCCCAGAAGGACTTGCAAAGCTGGACAAGAATTCGTATTTCTCTAGTCTGGAGGGAGGAAAGTATGAAACTGCTACGTCTGTCAGGAACTTCCTTTGGCATGCAAAATAAATAGTGGACCCAATTCATCCTTCGTATTGTCCGCTCCATGTGTAAAGGCAGCCAGGTTTTATTGTATTTATTTTGAAATACTTACTTTTCGCATTCAATCAATGGGCGGCACACCATACTTGCAGCTAGTACATCCCCATCCTCTTCACAGCTGGTAGTTACAGAACTGTATAACCCCTGACAAAACCTAGGCTTTAGATATATCATGGACATGTATATTCATTAGCTTCCATTAATTAATTACAATGTGATTTGTTTGGCAATAGCTTCCCTAAAAGCAAACATGAAGAACTCCTCCCATCACACACAGCTCAACGACTACTTGACATAACATAACCATGACTCATCAGCAGTATTGGGAAGGGAAAATTATGTCATACTGATTTATGATACTGACTTTCAAATGTCTCTTAACTGACTCCCTGAAAGAAGAAAGAAAGAAACATGGTACAAGGGAGGGAGAACAAGTTTGTTGTACGTGCTTTACATGTTTGAGGTCCTGGGTTCTTCCCCCGGCATTCCCAACTGTAGTTACAGTCTGGACTTTTCCTTCACCAATTTTGTACAAAAGACACTTGTGACACTGGTTGTAACAAAACATGTCCTAATATATTATGTCCGGCATTAATATGAGACAGCTTTCACGGGTAAATCTCTGATTGTCTCTATTTAGTACAGTTCCAAATAGTATTCGAAGCTTCCCGAGTGCTATACAAGTTATACTAAAGGCTTGTACAGACTACAGGACTTTCAGCATCGGCCGATGGCCGTGCCGTTCACAAAACTTGCCGTCATATGACGGCAGTCTTGAAGTCGTTGTGGCGTTCACACTACGTGACTGATCGGTGACAGGGACACACACACACACACTACAGGAGCTGATGTTTTGTCAAGAAAACACACGTGAAATGTGAAACGGGAAATGAGCGATCCTGCACACGAAACAGCTGTTTGTTATTATAAAGATGGCGATAATAAAGACAATCTAGGTGAAAGGATGGATTAGTACATGCAGGTAGCAGGGATTGTCTGAGCTTCAGAGAGAGCAGGAGGGGAGTTAAAAGGTGCAGCTCCCCGACACCCAGATAACTCCTGACTGTGAGTTTACAACTCACGGCCCAAAAAGGAGAACAACAAACGCACGTGTGCACATTTTCAGCTTACTTTAGCTAGCCTTCAACTCAACAATCAATCAAGATTTCAGTTAAATGCTAAAGTTGTTGTTACTGTTACCTTGTCTGTGGTCCGCTGGCAGAACACCGGCTGCTTTTTGTTCAGCTGCCGTCGTGCTGTTGCCAAGGCGACATAAGTTTTGTTTTATGGTGGACGGACGGTAACATTACATAGTTTTGTTTTCTTTAGCTTGAAATAATTCCATACTGTGGACACTTTCTTCTTTGTCCCTCGCTTTTTTCTCTCTCTTCCTCTACTTTGCAAACAGCTCCATTATAATCACGTCGTGTTCACAGCATAAGTGCAATGTGTGACGGTAATAAATGTCCGTGCGAAACACTGTGGTGTATAGTTAAATGGCTTAAACGAAGCATCGATGTAAAGAAATTCTGTCGATGCATTTTATTAATCGATTTTATCGATTTAATAAATGAATTGTTTAAGCCCTAGTTCCAAACACTGAATCCAGGTTACTAATAAAACTGCATAGCTATAAGGAATTCTGTAACTGTAACCTGTTTTTCACTTACAGAGCACAACCATGTAATGTGCAATGCAATTAATGACAGCTTATTAAATACTGTAAGTCAACACATCCCGCAGGCTCTCAAACCCACTGTAACGTTAACTAAATAACGTTACATGATCCAAAATAAACCTGTAACCTATTTTTCACTTACAGAGCACAACCATGTAGCCTAATACGTCTACAAGTATTCCCAGCTTATAAACTACTATAAATCAACACATCCCCCCAGCCTCTCAAACCAGTGTAACTTTATAACTAAGTAAAACTTTAACGTTACATGATCAACAATAAACCTGTAACCTGTTTGCAGCCAACATTAATAATTAACATGATGGCAGCAGGATGTAAATGATTACGTTTATCAACCACCGCAAGTTTGGCAAGTAAACAAACGCTCATTCATCTTTTCATAACGAACAACAGCCGGAGTAAACCTTCCGTAGGTCATAGCTAAAGCAAGAAGCAACAAACGTTAGATGGCCAATGCTGAGCTAAACATGTTTACTAACCTCAGGTTACTAACCTATCTTGCGTTCAGTGCGTCTTTGTTTGGGAGTTGTATGAAGTTTTAAAGCTTTAAAGATTTAAAGTTTATGATGAATGGCTCAGCAGCTGCCGGTGTTTGTTGTCCTCTCTCACGTGTGGCTGCGCGCAGCAGATGCTACGTGTTACGTAGGCAGGTTATAGGTAACGCAGGGAGGGGAATAACAGCAAGCTCACCAGACGTTTCCTAAAAATAAACATTGTTCACGAGTCCCGCACCTCGAGTCCGAGTCGAGTCTGAAATCTTTTGAGGAGGAGTCTCAAGTCGAGTCTGAAGTCACAGTGTGTGCGACTTAAGTCGGACTCGAGTCTGAGTCTGACACTTGAGTCCCCATCTCTGGGAGACACACACAGGTTTGGTAGTTAAAAATATATTTGGGTTAATGCCAGCAATAGTCAGCCTCAGGTGATGTCACCCCATCTCCTTGGCCTCAGTCAGGCAGTGGGCCAGTGGGAATCTGCCTACCTGCTGTTACTGTCATCAGCACCTGTCTGTCACTGTTCCTGTCTGGTCTCCATTCCTTTCCGTCTGATCCTCTTTTAATTTTTTTATAGCACACTTTATCGGCACTTGTTTTTATTTATGTATGTATCTTTGTCTTTCTCACCCTCCACCCCGCTCTCTTCTGCCTCTACTTCCGTCTCCTCTTATTATTGAGGTCTGAGCATTTCAGAAAATGACGGCTGTAAAGCCAACAGCTTTGAAGTGACTACATTTAATTAATTGCATCAACGGAATATGCTGAGGGGTCAAAAGAGACTAAATACAGCATGTCTACCCTGAAAAATGTGTACACCCCCCGGGGACAATCAGTATGACCGATCATCCTAGCATCCCCTTTTGGCCAGGCAGTGTTATTTTTAAAATACTGAACTGCGTCATTTCTGCACCGTCTATACTTACAAATCTTATTTTTTATCTGCAACAGTTATTATCTGTCTGGCTTTTATGAAACCGCTATGCCTACCATGTGGGGAAAAAAGCAGTTACAACTACTAGTTTTTGCAGAAAGTGTAATATTCAAATATTTGAATATTGAGATTATGAGAACAATCAGAATGAGATATTTTGAATGAGGTGATTTTTGAGAATATATACTACTCTTGATAAATGGTACCAGTTCATGATCAAAATCTAAACTGTAGCACATTTCACTTTTTGAAATTTAATATGGTCGACAAAGCTTACAATTATTATATCATCACTGTTTAAGCATAATATTTCAAACTCTATCCTCACAAAACACAGTGTATCTGTGTTGCAACCCTTACAGATTTAATTTCAATATGACTATGTAGCTAAGGAAAAGCAACGTAATTTATTTTTTCTCCTATGAATCTAAACAATGGAAATGAATTGTTTTTGTCGCTGAAGATCCCTGAGGAACTGCTGTATCCAGTGTGGGACAACTTGTTGAATCCATTTGAGTCAACAACAACTGTTCAAAACCCAAAACCACTGGTGCCATAATCATCCCTGTCTCTCTCTCACTCTGCTCTTCTTGCTCTGTGACCCATTTCTTCTTCTGGCTGGTGCTCAACTGTACAATTACACAACAGGCCGGGGACTAAAGGATACATATTTCAACAAACAGGATGCTTATCAAGGCGTCGGCCTAAAGACACTCACACACGTTTGTACTTTTATACTTGTGAGAACCCTCATTCACATAAAGCATTTCCTCGCCCCTAACCTCAACCGACACACCTACATGCTTAACCTCAACCCTTATCCTGACCTGAACCTTAAGCTGATTCTAACCTTAACCCCAAAACCAAGTTTCAACCCCTCCTATAAGCACACCAACCAAAATGTTTAAGCACAACTGCTGTTAACTTTTTGAAAAATTACACATTTGCATGATGTTTCTATCAAGCAGCTACACTGTGCTGCTGTGTATAAGTAACAACCACACACAGTAGAGACATAACATTTCTTTATTCCAGATGAGGTTGTGACCCCTTTTTTCCCCATGAAATAAGTGCATGACAACTATAAGAGACACAGACAGAGAGTGAAAACATTAGTTGAGGCTTTTGCTCCAAGTCTCGCTTTGGTACAAAATGAAAAATGGATACTCCACCCACTTCCTACAGCATGCTGCACTCCATGGACTGACTGACACACACAGCTAAAATAAATAGTCTGGTGTTAAGTGAGACTATTTGCGAGATCTGTCCCTCACAGAGCTTTCCCACCCAGTATCTTACACACACGGACACAATTAAGATTCCACAACGCACCCAGATTCCACAGTATTCCCAGAATACACATTGCTTCCTAAATATTTGAACATTAGACTTGGTAGATTAGTTACAGATCCCTTTTCACAACCAAAACTACAAAGTGCTTTCCAAATTGAAAGAATAAACTGGACGATGGGTCATTCAGCCATTCAGGACACTTATTACATGCCATGGATGATTAGTAAACTTTTGCTACAAGGTCCCTTCATGGTAATGATAATAAAGTTGAAAATGAGAAAGGAAATGGAAAATCAAAAAGAAGTATCTCCATGTACACTGTCACTTTTGAG
Source organism: Micropterus dolomieu (assembly GCF_021292245.1). NCBI lineage: Eukaryota > Metazoa > Chordata > Actinopteri > Centrarchiformes > Centrarchidae > Micropterus > Micropterus dolomieu. Next base: position 14,335,251 of record NC_060161.1, on the reverse strand, counting down.
TGGCTCTACCCTTGGGGGTTACATGCTCAGCGGCAGGTATCTGATCTATTTCTTATTTTCACACAGTAAACAACCTGTCGAACTTTCACCAAGGGTTACATTTGGGTAGCAGTGCCAAAACTACATTTTATCACAATTTCAGGGCCTTTGCAAGCATCCAGTAAGTCTGAGCAGAATTTATACTGGCTAGACAGTTAAACTTCTTATCTTTGATTTGAGCCTGCTTCGGTTTTTAGCCAGATGAGCTCTGAGGTCAGTGTAGCTCTTGGATTCAGTGCTGACCCCATTTCCTTTTAAATGTTGGCTGATTCTTACAGAACTTCATCCAAAATCCAATGTGTTGTTACTCTGAGTAATGTTACCAGCTCAAATATCATACAGAGTAAATTCAGGACACTGGTTTTCATACAAAAAGACTGAATAGTCTCATATTTAAGGAGGTATCTTAAAGCAACATTATGTAAGATTTGTTTTTTTCCTGCGATTTGGAGAATAAATTACCGTAATAAGGACAACTGTATATGTGCATTTCTTATAACATTACGATCAAAAACTAACAAGTGGACTTCTTTGCTAACACAGCCAAACATCAAGCAAGTGCAACAACACAAGACACTGCAAAACAGCTAGGTATTAGTTATTATTTACCAGTCCAACAGAAAGAATGCCGGCTCCGCGTCTGTCTTGCAGCCTTTTATTTCACAAATCCATTGCTGGTCACATGATGTTGTCACCCTGAGCAGTCGACCATTGCTGAGCTCCCGCTGCTACCAAGCTATACTTGACTATTACAATCTTAAAAGTTTGTGTAACAATATCCAGACAACATGCCTAACACTAAAGCCCCCAAACTATATATAAATATTATATTTCACAGAGCTGTTAAATTATCCATCTGTCTGTGGTATAAATGCTGAGCCCCTCTGCTGTGCCATAAAGCTTCCCACTAGATCACACAAAAGTGTATTTTATTTATTTATTTTTTTCATGTTATCATCTTAAAATAGTATCCCTTAATGTTAAGGGATTCAAACTTGTCATTAAAAGGCAAGAGATCCTTGCCTTTCTGAAAAAGGAGAAAACACAAATAGCCTTATTGTCAGAAACTCACTTGAATAACTTGGAGCATCTCAAGCTGAGGAGGTCCTGGGTGGGACAGGTGTTCTGTCTTATAACACAAATAGCAGAGGTGTAGCTATATTAATCCACCGCAGCTTCCCATTTACCTTAGAGACAACTAGAAAAGATAATGATGGCTGCTATGTCCTCATCTCAGGTTATCTTTATGGGGAACAGATTCTCAGGTTGCATATATGGCCCAAATTCATATGACTCCGCCTTTTTCCCTAAGCTTTTATCTGAGGTCTGAGATCAACCCCATATGTTGTATTAGGGGGCGACTTTAATTGTGTGCCTGACCCAAGTGTTGACCTGTCCCCACCTAAATTTGGCCCAACCTCTCGGAAGAGCCTTAGTCTGCCATGACTTAGAGCTGTTTGACATTTGGAGAATAACTAATATAATAATAATAATAATAATAATAATAATAATCTTTATTTGAAGAGCACTTTTCAAAAACAACTTACATAGTGCTTTAACATGTGTAAAGACAATAATACCCAAGAGACAATAATACAAAAACAATACAAGATAAAAGCATGAAAACATTGAAAAGACTAAAATACACATTTAAGATAAATATAAAATTAGTAAAATAGAATAAAATAAAAGGGATAAAATAAAGTCAAATAAGATCGGGAAAGGCTCTCCTATAAAAGTATGTTATAAGAAGGGACTTAAAAGAGTTCACTGACTCAGCCGCCTTGATTTCCTCGGGCAGGCTGTTCCAGAGCCTCGGGGCCCTGACAGCAAACGCTCTGTCCCCTTTAGTTTTCAGTCGAGACTCTGGAACAGACAACAGACCTCTGCCCGAGGATCTCAAGGTACGTGCTGGTGCGTATGGGACTAAAAGTTCAGAAATATAACAAGGCGAGAGGCCATGAAGAGCTTTA